>NW_008356458.1:2855528-2857166 GCF_000622305.1 Nannospalax galili
TAAGGAAGGTAACTCTGTCTTAGGTCGTTCCGGAGGGGTCACCCTTACCCGTCACTGGGAGACCTCTTCCCTGTCTTAGGCGGGAGCCCTCTCACAGAAAGTTGCCCGTCATTGAGAATACCTTCATCTTTTGTGTAGCATCTGAGGCCACACCTGTGGGACATCTGTATGGTTGTGTGAAAACTTAAAAGGACTTGTGGGGTAACAGTTTGTCGGGATTAAATTCCTCTGAGCTTTCTACACAAGACCCAAAAACACAAAGATCATAATGAGTATGAAATTGACAGTCAGTGATAAGGAGCCTGTCCACCTCTGTGTCCATCCTCCAGTTCTTACCATGGTACTCCATCATCTTTCTGCTGATATGGCAGGGACCCTGGTTTCAATAATGGATACAATTTGTTAAGTAAGAACCTTAGTAAAATTTGCAAAGGTAAGAAAGGCATTCAATTGTTTTACAGTATTGGAGGCATTTTGTACATGGTAATGGGTAACACAAATATGATGAAAGAAATGAGAACATGTTAGCTGTTACATAGCCCAAAGGGCATCAACTTGTTCTTGTAACAAGGCAGTTTGTTGATTTGAGTTCATTAGTCCAAATTGTATGTGTGCATTGATTGAGTTCTGAGTTTGCAGGGCTTCACTGACCTTTCCTGACAAGGTATCAACTTTGGAAGCTGCAACTGCAGTCTGAGACAGGCGATGCCAGCAGCGACGGCAGCAGTAGAAGCGATGACTATGCTAGTGCTGCTGTTATTCCAAAATCTCTTTTGCTTCTGTACAATGTCAGTTCTACTTGATCTTCTGATACATTCACAGACATAGGAAGAAGTGTAGGGATCCTCACAACCAGTGCAGAAGTGAAGGAGGAATTCCAGCAGTTTCTCGGGACACAATTACTGTAAGAACAATTAAGATCCTCTTCCGAAGTTGTGTTAGTAGTTATATTCCATAATACAAAGAAGAAGGGGGAGAGGACACAGGTGTAGGATTTAATAAGTATTTTTTTTGTTTCTGTTGTATTAACAACAGAATTATTCCATATTGCAGTGTCATTTGTAATAGAACCTTACTGAAGTATCAAAAGGAGTAGCATCAAGGCATGCAAAAGGACCACAATAATAGATTCCAGCAAACGTGGGTGCAACAAGTTGGTTAGGTTCCCTATAAGAATAGT
Organism: Nannospalax galili; assembly: GCF_000622305.1. Lineage (NCBI taxonomy): Eukaryota > Metazoa > Chordata > Mammalia > Rodentia > Spalacidae > Nannospalax > Nannospalax galili. The sequence continues at coordinate 2,856,709 of NW_008356458.1, forward strand.
TACACTTATTGTTAGTAGAGTTTTTAAAGCAAGGTTTTGGCCCAAACCATCGCATTTGGGTTGTGTTATTGTCTTATGAGAGGTTCTCCATCATTAAAGATACAGTCTCCCCACAATAGCACCTTAGGTGGATTATAGTTTGTATTGCTTGGTCAGCAGCAAGAAGCAGGGAGTATATCATTTCTGGTTAAATTTTGAACTCTATTATGGAAAAGGTCTTCTCGTGAAACAGAATGTTTCTGCAAGGGAAAATGTAGTATTGATTGATTGTTGTTGAATTCAGACATTGCTAATGGGCCGTCCTAGCGTATAGTTAGTGACATGTAGGGATGGAAATAATGAACTTTGCAATCCGACTGCCATTAATATGGGAGGATTTTTTACTAGACTTCAAACAGTTACATTACCCTGTATGCTCCATGTCTGTGTCAGAAGGATGAGGATCATCACCTTTGTTA
>NW_008356458.1:2857501-2879799 GCF_000622305.1 Nannospalax galili
GTAGGACAATATTCCCCTTTTTTTATTTTTTGAAAGTATTGTTTTACGAGTTGATTAGCACGTTCCACAATGGCTTGTCCTTGGGGGTTATAAGGTATGCCAGTGGAGTGAGTGATTTTATAATAAGCACAAAATGTGGCAAATTTAGAACTTGTATATGCAGGACCATTATCAGTTTTTATATGAATAGGGCAGCCCATGTAAGCAAAGGCTGCAAGACAATGTTGTTGAACATGAATCGTGCGTTCTCCTGCATGCAAGGAGGCAAAAATTACTCCTGAATAGGTATCTATAGAAACATGTAGAAACTTCTGGGATCCTGCAGAAGGAAGATGAGTGACATCCATTTGCCATATATGGTTCGGTTTTAATCCTCAAGGGTTAACTCCTATAGCAGGAAGATTATGGAAAGGAGCACAATCCTGACATGAAGTGGTAATCTGTGTGGCAGCAGCCTGTGTACAAGAAGTATGATGATGAAGAGAGTGAGCAGGTAGGTGAAATTTAGCATGTAGGTCTTGTGCTGTGGTGACTGGTATGGGAAGTTGTGTGGTGAATGCCTGATTGTGAGTATGAAGATCAGCCATCTGATTGCCTTCAGCCAATGGTCCGGAAAGATTGGTATGACTGCGTATGTGACCTACAAATATGGCAGCTTTTCGAAACCATATAAGATGTTGTAATTGACATAAGTATTGATGTATAGAGGATACTATGGAAATATGAGGAGCAGTTTCCAAGGGGATAAAAATCTGAGCTAAATAAACACTATCAGTATAAAGATTAAGAGGCTCATCTGGAAAGGTTTGTAAGGCCATTATACCTGCAATGATCTAGGCTGTCTGTGCGGAGACAGCTCCTACAGTTTGAGTTAAAACATGGCCATCAAAGGGGATAAAGCTAAATAAACACTATCAGTATAAAGATTAAGAGGCTCATCTGGAAAGGTTTGTAAGGCCATTATACCTGCAATGATCTAGGCTGTCTGTGCGGAGACAGCTCCTACAGTTTGAGTTAAGAGTTAAAACACATAGATTAAGACAGCATTACCATTCGGAGCGCCATCTGTAAAAACTGTTTTGGCTTTAGAGATTGGAAATTGTTTTACTATGCGAGGAAAAATAACTGGGTGTCGTTTGAAGAACTGCAGTAACTGATGCTGTGGGTAGTGAGATGAAAATGATGCTGTAGTAGAGGCTGAAAATATGCTCCATTCATCTAATCCTTCTATGAGATGAGCTACTTGGTCTTTGGTATATGGAAGAATAATACTATCAGGTTGCTTACCAAAAGTCTGAATACTAAGATGTCTAGCTTTCCAGAGAAGTTGCAATATTAATTCATGATAAGCAACAACAATTCTGGATGGAGAGATCGGTAAATGAACCCAAAGGATAGGAGCATCCTACCAAAAGACCCCCGTGGGAGCAAATTTGGAGGTCATGACAATAAACAAAAGATCTTTATCATAATCAATTTGTTGGGTGTGAGCTTGCTCCAAGTGTTTTTGTAATAGCAACAAAGCCTGTTGTGCCTCCTTGGTTACAACCCGGGGGGAGGTAGGATCAGGATCACCAATTAACATATTATAGAGGGGTTTTAAAGCTCCAGAAGGTATCTTAAGGCTAGGTCTAATCCATTGCAAATCACCCCAAAAATTTTGCCAGTCATTGAGAGTATGCAATGAGGAGACACTGAGTTGTAATTTTTGAGGCCTAATGCCAGAACTGTTAATTACATGTCCTAAATAATTATAAGGTGGCATTGTCTGAACCTTATCAGGGGCTATATGCAATCCTGCCTTTTGTAGAGCTACCTGTAGATGTCCGAATCCCTCATAAAGTTTAGTAGGAGTTTCTGCTGCAAGAAGAATGTCATCCATATAATGTACAATATACATATCAGGGAATTTTCTTCTAACAGGGTCCAGGGCTACAGCAACATAGGATTGGCAGATAGTTGGACTATTAGCCATGCCCTGGGGGAGGACCACCCATTGAAATCTTAAGGCAGGTTCCATGAAATTAATAGAAGGAATGCTAAAGGCAAATCGACAATGGTCATTCGGATGTAATGGAATAGTAAAGAAGCAATCTTTTAGATCTATTACTATGAGATGCCAATTTTTAGGAATTCCGACCGGAGAGGGCAAGCCCTGCTGTAATGGACCCATTGGCTGCATAGTGGCATTAATGGCTCTCAGGTCTTGTAATAATCTCCATTTTCCTGACTTCTTTTTTATAACAAATATAGGTGTGTTCCATGGGGAGGTGGAAGGAACAACATGTCCAGCAAGCCGCTGTTCCTCCACTAGGGCATGTGCTGCCTGCAATTTTTCTTTGGTTAAGGTCCACTGTTCAACCCAAACAGGATCATTAGATTTCCGTTGGATGGGAATAGCTGCAGGTGGAGGAACAGTGACCTGTATTAAAAAAGGCCCAAATCTCATTGATTTCCAGGATATCTAACAATCTATTCCTCTGGAGATACAGGGTTAACTCTCCCCTTTTTGTTTATTCCAAGTCCACGACTTTTACTCCTACCAAGATTTCTCATTATCTTATATTCTGGGTTGTTTTCCTTTTTAGCCTGACTTTGTGTGGTAAGAACTACTCCCATTTCATTTAATAAATCCCTGCCCCATAAGTTTACAGGGAGTCCCTGTAAAACATAGGGTTGAAAGTATCCTTTATTGCCCTCAGCATACTTCCATTTTAAAATTTTAAGGCTTTTGCTCGGTAGTGCACAGCCAATACCCTGGAGTTGTGCCCTTCCCTGCTCCAAGGCCCAGGATGCAGGCCAAGAATCAAGGGACATTACTGACACATCAGCTCCTGTGTCCAATATTCCAATAAATTTTTTCCCTTCTATATTTAACTCTAAAGTAGGTCTATTTGACATGGAAGCAACCCAAAACACTCCTGGTCCTGTACTGCCAAATCGACCATTTCCTCTAGATCTTTTCATGCATTTATTGTTAGTGAGGAATTTGGGGATTAGTATTAGTTGTGCAATCCTCTCTCCTTGTAGAATGATTGTAACCCCATGTTTTGTAGAGATCATCACTTTTAATTCTCCCTCATAGTCTGAGTCTATAACTCCAGGATGAATCTGGATGCCCTTTAAGATTGTACTGCTTCTACCCAAAATTAAACCTAAGGAATGTCTGGGGAGTGGACCATAGACGCCTGTAGGTAGAGCTTGAACCCCCATTTGTGGCGTTAACACTGCTCTGGCAGTGGTACAGAGGTCCAATCCTGCGCTTCCTGGGGTGCCTCTAATGAGGTCGGAGACATGAAGGGGTTGGTTTGAGGAATAAAACGAATCCTGCCGCTGCCATGAGTCTCTCTGGCAGGTGTCATTGCTCCATACACTGAGGTTCTGGGGCCCTGGAGTGGGGCCCTCCACCAGTTTCCCTGATTGTTAGATGGCGGTAAAAGATTGCCTATATTATCAAATTTAGAGCGACAGTTATTGGCCCAATGTATTCCTTTTTTTGCATCTAGGACAGAGGCCCGGCGCCCTCTCTTTATCATTATGCAACAGGGGACAATCTTTGCGGAAATGATTGGATTTTCCACAGCTAAAGCAATTGCGATCCCCTCTGCTGCCTGTTGACAGTCTACATTTTGACGGGCGCAACGCAGCTGCAATCACTTGTCCCTGTATATAATGCACATCCACATCTTTACACAATCTGATGTAATCATTTAGGCTTTTGTGCCTCTGGGCTCTAAGTACTTCTTTGCAATACTGGTTTGCATTTTCATAAGCTAATTGTTTAATAATGGGCATAGCTTGCGTGACCTCTCAACAAAATCTTGAAACAGTTCAGAGGGTCCTTGTATCACTTTAGAAAGCTGATCCCCAGCTGCTTTATTAGGCAAGCTCTTCCAGGCCTTTACAGCACAAGCTGCCACTTGAGCATATACAGCTGGATCGTATAATATTTGGGCCCCCACCCCTGCATAGGCTCCTGCTCCTGTTAGCATGTCTAGATCTCTTTGAGCCAATCCGGCCTGAGCATTAAGGCAGGCCACTGTAGAGCCTGCTCTTGGAACTCTCCTCTCCATAAAAGATAATCACCTCCTGACAATACTGCTCTACACAACTGTTGCCAATCACTGGGTGTTAAGTATTGTGGATACACCTTAATGAATTTCAACAAAGTTTTAGGTTTATAATTTCAAAGATACAGTTTTTCAATTTCTTGTTCCTCCAAAACTCTTAATCTGATCCTTGTTCTTCCAAAACTCTTTTAATCTGATAATACAGTTCATGCTTACTTTATACGTTTCCCATATTCTCAAATATTCTTAAGCTCATGCTTACTCTGTACGTTTCCAAATATTCTTAAGTTCTTGCTTATTCTCAAATATCCTTAAGTTCTTGCTTACTCTGTACGTCTCCCATATTCTCCAAAATTCTTTTAATCTGATAACTCTTTTCCTGATCGCTCCCAAGAGGCAACATCTACAGACCCTTCCTCAAGAAACCAGGGGACCTCTGCTGCGATGGTATTCAAGAATTTTCACCAAGGACTTCCCGAGCTGCCTCAAGTTCTGTTCTTACTTTCACTTTATCTGAAAGCAATGCGTCGCGAACCAGACGCCTCAAGGAAAATGTAGCGATCGGGAAGTGTTCACTACCCTCCTTTTCTAATTTTTTCTGGCAGTCCCTCCTAACCTGTTCCCAATCAAGTAAATTTAAGCCTCCCCCAGTCAAAAACCAAGGACTAGCTTCAGAGATGGTGCGAACAAACCGTTCAATAGTCTTGCTTTTGACAGCCATTCCTTGTTCCTCCAAGACTCTTTTAATCTGATGATATAGTTCATGCTTACTTTGTACATTTCCCATATTTGCAAATATTCTTATATATTATCCCCAATACATCCTCACCGGCCAAAGACGACCCTGTCCACTTACCTCCTTTCCTCAGATCTCAGTGGAACCTCCACTTGCCACGCCAGCACGTCAAGCTCCGAGTATTCTGGGCAGAGGGCGTCAGGATTGAACAAACTATCACACCATCATGGAGTGGGAGGAAGGACTCTACTTCTCTTTATTGTTTGAGAGTTTAAATACTTTTCAGTATAGGAGGTGGAGTCAGGACATATGATAATTGGTATCACCTAACTGTAGGGCTAGTTTTTTGGGTCAGGTGTACTTTTTCTCAGAATCAGGAGAAAGTCCTTGTGATAAACAATTCCAGGAAATACCACAGATACCCAAGCTCTTACAAGGGGGAGGCGGAGGTCAGGATGCCATGTCCCTGCACAGCTTCCCTATCATGTTGAGAATGCATTAAGTAGCAGCAGGTACCTTGTCCCTCTGGCTTTCTACTCCTTCACATTCTTTCTACCCCTTCTTCTGTGATGCACCTCACAGTCACTTATTCTCTGCATTTGACTAGTTGTGGAGTTTTGTAATAGCCTCCATCTGTTGCAAAAAGAAGCCTCTTTGATGAGTGCTGAGGGGTACAAATATTTGTCTGCAAATAAAAGGATACCTGTTTAGAATATAGCAAGAAATTACTTTGATCTAGGGAAGTGACAGAAGTAGGTTCTTCTCTAGGTCTATGATCTCTCCAGCCATGTATACGTGGCTGGGTGTACAGTACTACACATGAATTCCTTCCCATTGAGCAGGTCTTAAATCCAATTAGACAATTGTTATTGCCCCCAAAATATAAGTGCTACTGTTGTACCAATAGAGATTATTTTCTGGACCAGTCATTGTTGTGGTTCATAGGCTTTATATGTGGGTAGAATCACTGATTGGTTTCTCCCTTGACAGTTTGCATAGTACCTTCTGATGAGGTAGTCCTCAGGGAGGAGGTCTCCTAGTCAGTTCCAGCTCCACTGCTCCAAGTCTTGTGCCTGAAGTATGTCCTGTCTTCAGCCATAGGGTCTTACCTTCAAGTTATGGGAGGAAATCAGGGGCTGTGGCAACAGTCTATGTCATTTTGGGGGTCTCTTGGACTACCCTGACCAACAACTCAAAAGGAGTGGATCAAATCATTCACAAATTCAGTGCCCTTTTGATTTAATAATCTCTTGAAAAACTCTCACAAACACATCCATGGATGTGCTTTAAATTAGTAAATCAATTAAGTTGACAATCAAGATTAACTAGATAAGCATGGTGAAACATACCCTTAGTTACAGCACTCAAGAGGCTGAGATAGAATGACAGCAAGTTTGGGGCAAGCTTGGGCTACATAGTAAGTTCAAAGCCTAACTATACAGTAAGACCCACTCTCAAAAAAGGGGGGGGGAGCTGAAGGGATGGCTCAGCAGTTAAGAGCACTGGCTGCTCACAAAATAAAAATAAAATGCATTTTAAAAAATTACTCAACATAGTTACCTTATCTGGCAATGGAACTTTCCAGATGAAGTTAAAGACTTCTAAGATTTCAGACTTATCCTGGATCATCCTGATGACCCGTATCTAATTATGTGAATTCTTACAGATAGAAGAGAATTTGTCAGGAAGTTTGTGCATGAGAAGGGTTTGACCTACCATTGTTAGCCTTGAGTCTGGGGGCCACAAGCCAATGGATGCAGTGGCTTCTAGAAGCTGGAAAAGGCAAGGTAGATGGATACCTATCTAGAGTTTCTAAAAAGGAACACAGCCTTAGTGATACCTTAATTTTAGCCCAGTGAGAAAAACATTGTACTTCTGATCATTTGTCATGTAATAATAACAAAACAATAAATGACTCTAGTTTGATATTTTATAGATTGTGTAACTAAGGTCTGCAGAGTATGAAAATGAAGCTAGAAAGAAATTAATTCTCAAGATTTCCAAGTTTGGTGCTTATCCCACTGAACCAGTTTGCCTTGACTGATTTAATGTTTGCCTTTATGGAATTTTCTCATAAGGGCAGAATGAATAGCCTGCAGAGAAAGACGACATGCTGTTTAACTAGGAATTATTTAAATCACAATGTTTGGTTTGAAATTGAGAGCAGATAAGAGGACAAGTGAAAGGAAGGAGATGTATTTAATTCAAAAATGCAAAGCTGCTCCAATATATTAAAATCAGCTTACTTTTTTATCATTACTTAAAGTTACTTTTTATCATTACCTATCTTTGATCTTTTTCTGTCTAAACTAGTTTGGAATTTGCAGAAATTAAAACAACTTGGGAATGAGTTCATGTCCTATTTGCTTTTTCTGGAGGACTGGTAGGGATCTGTTATCCCACAGATTATTGCACATTTTCTGTTGGCTTAGGTATCAACTATCTGTAGAAGAACTGGAGCTGTGATCCACCTGCCAGGATCCTGATTACAATCACAGCTCAACAGCAGCAGCAGCACCAGAATCAACAGCATGAAGGACATCAGAGTTCAAGCCCAGAAAATCTGTCCACACTCACACCTGCTTCCCCTTCTGCTGTGCAGTGGAGACCAGCACCAAAGCCATGCACAGACTTCTCAGTGAGCACACGCAGAGCAAGAGCTGGCAGGGGCAGCTCTGCCCTCTAGTCCTCAGAAGTCCACAGGTGTCCCCTCCACTTCTGTTTTTCTCCTGAAAGGACAAAATGAATGACATATAGTCACGTTCATCACAAATTACAAATAAGCAGACTGCATGGTTCTATTAAGCAAAGTTAATGTGGGCTTTGACAATATCAATATTAATATCATGTAGCATTACATCTTTCTGAGACTGGAGGTCTTCCAGTTTGGAAACATTGGAGCTACAGAGTGAGACCCTATCCCAAAATTTAAATAAATTCAGTCTTTGCTGAGATAAGGCTAAATAAGTGTGAATCTTGCTAAGTTCTAATATGTAATTTATCCCATGAGTTTACCTGGTAAAATGTTCTCTACACACTGTCAGAGTCACTTGCTGAAAAGTCTAGTTCAAATTCCCTGCTTTTAACCATCCACAGGTTGTCCTTTCAGTCCACCATTGATGTTCACTTACCTGGATTTCATCATCAAAAATATTCTGTGACGAAGGATAAGGGGAGGGAAAAAATCATATCTAATAGTGTCTGCCCCTCTTCTCAAAATGGCCAGACTTAGCCATATCTCCAATCATCTATGTGCACAGAACTTTAATAAACAAAAGTATATCAGGATCCATGTCTTACCCTATAGTCAAGCAGCTAAAAGGTCATGTAGTCACAGCTTCATTTATACAAACTGACCTGGAGAATACCTGGAAGAGCCCTTTCTGATCACAAAGTAAGGAGACACCGGCACCCATGCACAGCACAATTTCCAGAGGGCAACAAAGAGCTGAATCTAACACAAGAAAGCCATGGTATACATGGAATTTTCAGTGAATTTATAAATAAATAAATTTCATCTCCAATGATATGAGTTCCCAAACCACTTCAGTTCCCAATGGCTGCCTCCATCCTGAGTTGAAGCCCCTAACATAAGTGTTTTACTATGTGCATTTATCAAAGACAGAAGCACAACACAAAGTGTCCCAACTAAAACATATAATACCCATGACTCAGGATAACTTCGGGCGTGGCTGGTGCACTGGCAAGGCCATCAGAAAGCTGTCTTTCTGTCTCCTGGTTCTGCTTTCCCTTCCAGATGATTCCATTCTCACCCAAGTGGTAGCAAGATGGTTACTGTTCAGCAATCCCAGCAGAAAAACGACTTTCAAAAGTTCCAACTAAAGTCAAATAACTAAGTTTTGGGCACCAAATGGCCTGGGACTTACCCACCCCCCCCCAAACATACACACACAGCCCTAAATAAATCATCACAGCCAGTGTGATTCAACCATCCACCATCCACCATGGGTCCACACTCATGCAGTCACCCCAACCACATGGTCTAAAAGGAGTTCATTTGTCCAAGAAAATCAAAGTGCTACTTCCAAGAAAAAATGAGTCCTAAAAACAACCAAAGAAGTCCAACTCTCCCCTAAATCAAGACCAAAATTTTGGTAGTAGCTATTTTAGCAGAGGAGGCACACAAGTGTGCTGTTCCTTCTGTTTCCAAATGTTCTGCAGTTATTATATTGCTTTATTTTCTTGAAGGGGGAAATGGAGGACAATTAGGAAAGACGAAAAGAAAAGTTCACTTTTAAAGAAATGTAGAGATCACACAAAGGTCAAGGGTTTCTTTCAAAATATGAAAATGTCCCAATTGCAAAAGCTGTTATCCTTTTTAATGCCCCTTCAGGCATATAATCTCATTTTATCAGGTTTAAAGGACAGTCCTTCCAAAGATGTTTAAATAAGACAAATGTTATTATGAACTGCCTTTCCAAATGAATTCTGCTTTACTAAAATGTATTGCACTGAATCCAAGAACATGATTCCAAAATAATTCAAGGTGAAAGTTAAGACCTTCATTGATCCAGCTCCAATTTGTCTCTCTAGCTTTGTCTCCTAATAAACCCAACCATGGAGCACCAACTCATCAATACTGGTCTATTCCTATCCCAGAAACTCACCAGGTATTCTCATGACTGTTGTCATCTTCCATCTTCTTCACTGACTGGGAAATGCTCATAGCCTAATTTCTGCCTGTAGAACTCTTCTCCACATTTTCTAGAAAGCATTCCCTGACTCCCTTAGCAAATTCTTTGAGCACTCAAAGCATATTATGAATACTTTTACTGGGCTTTATTTTATTCTGTCTTATCTTATAGTGAGTTATGTGCTCTAAGTGGACAAGGCTATGCCATTTTCTACATATTTACAACAGCATGCAGATCACAATTGAATAGTTAATCTTATTTTCTCTTATATTTATTTATTGTTACCATTGAGTGAGAAAAGGTCCCAAAGAAAAGAAGATAGAGTTGTTCCTTCATAAAATATCCATAACTAGGCATGGTGGCACCTGCCTGTAAATCAGTTCCAAACAAGCCTCAGGTACATAGCAAGACACTATCTAAAAATTACTACAAATGGGAAATAATTTTAGTATTATACACAAAACATTTTCCAGAGAAGTCCATCATTTTATGCTCTTCTTCTAGTGACAAAATAGGAGGAAATAGTTATGACCCATACTAAATAAGAGAAAAAGTTCTAAGAATTAAATAGCTCCCCTCACTATACTCTAACTTCAGCAATCATCAGAAATAGGGAGAAAATTTAAAAATAAAGTTCCTACCCAAAGGCAGCCAAGATATAACTCAGTTAGGCTGAGCCAGCATCTTTCCAGAGATGCTTCCCAGGCAGTTAAATACAACATTACATAGTCCTCAGGCCAAAGCATGAAGCTAATTAGTCAGTCTAGAAGACACAGTGAGGCTTAACAAAAGAGCCAGCAGAGACCAGAGTCCTGACACTCAGAGTTCCATCTCTTTTCTCACCATCAAACATCACTACACCAACAAACAGGATAGTTGGGGTAATAAAAATCTCATGGGCGATGGAATAGTTCTGATTTCGAGCACCAGAACTTTAAAGAAAAAAAAAAAGAAGCAAGAAAAGACCCAGGTTTTATTTTCCCCCATATGTAAGATACAAACATCTAATGTAGTTGCCTTTTGGCTACCTTGAAAGTGATTTTCTTGGGAAATATCCCATTTTAAGCTTTCCATCAAGCTTAACTAACTAGGCGATAAGATGGATTTTACATAGTACATTATCAGAAAGTGAGCTCATTATAAATGGTGAGATGTCAGAGAAGGACAGCCCATGCAGACTCTTTTAAACCATAAAAGCAATGTTTAATTACATAATGTCACACATCATTACAGCAACAATTTCTAGCAAATCTGATGCCAGCTCTCATCAGTTGATATATTGGATGAACATACATCCTATCCAAGTGTGCTGCACCTTTAATCCCAGGACTCAAAGGCAGAGGCAGGTGTATCTCCATGAGATCAAGGCCATCTGGTCTACATGGTAAAGTCCATGCCTGTTGGGGCTACAAGGAGACCCTGTCTCAAAAAGACCAAAAAATAAATAAATAGTATGTCCTATGCACATGACAGAAACATGGAAAACAGTGGCTATGAAAGTGTTTTGCTACTGCAGAATTCCAGCTCATGTCTGAATAGAATCTCAGTGCCAATGTGTGTGTGCATGTGCACATATGTGTATGCAAGCATGTGTATGTGCATGCATATGGAAGTCAGAGGTCAACCTCCTCAGGTGCCGTTCACCTTGTTTTCTGAGACAGGCTCTCTCGTTGGCCTGGAGTTTACCAAGTAGGCTAGGCTGTGCATCCAGAAAACCTCAGGGATCCTCCTGCCACTGATACCTATGATTAGAAACCTATGTTACCATGCCCAGCTTTTGTTTTCATTATTAAATATAATATAATTAACAATTTTTTCTATATATACCAATACAAAATAGTCTCAGTATGGCATTTTATGCATGTACGTAGGTTCATTGCTTGAATTTTACCCCATTACCCACACTTACCCCTCCCCACTGCTGTCCTCATTCCATATTAATCCTTCACATTATTACTATTACTGTTTTAGATTCCACATATGAGAGGAAACATGAGATGGCTACCTTTCTGAACATGGCTTACTTTTCTTTTTTTAATAATTTTATTGAATTTTTGTGATTTTCATACAATATATTTTGATCATATTTAGATTCCCTCCTCTATCCATGCCTCCCCTTACTATTCCCTGCCCAATTTAATGAACTTCATCATATATACATATGTGCATGTGTGTGTGTGTGTGTGTGTGTGTGTGTGTATGCCTATAGAGTCTAATTTCTGTCCCCAAATGCCCTTCAGTGTAGGTCCTTCCCCACGGGTGCCTGATTAACTACCAAGAGTCACATCCTTAAAAAAGCCTGACTCTCCCCCTCTTAGTAGCCTTTGGTTGCCAATAGTTCTTCAGGTAGGATTAGGATTTCTTACTCATTTCTCCATGTCTATGCTGAGATTTTGTCTGGGTTGAGCTTCCATAGGACTTGTGCATGCTGTCACCATTGATCTCTACTTCCACCCATTTTCCAGCAAGTGGCATGATTCCATTCTCTTATGGAGACCTAAATCCCATTATGTACAGATACCATGCTTTCCTTATGTATTCATCCAGGCTCATTCCAAGACCTGGCTATTCTAAATAGCACCACAAGAAGCATAAATGTGAAGGGATTTCTATTATATGCTGACTTTGGTTCTTTCAAGAATATACTTGAGGTAGCTTAATGACATGGGAGTTCTGTAGGAGAGGAAGTGCCAGGCCTAAGCACAGGCTGCACTAGAGAACACAGCTTCTGCCTTGAGAGTGCAGCCCACGCTTCCACAAAACAACCAACCTAATCTGCCCCTGGACCTAGAGACTGATGATGCAAGTGGCCTGGATGAGGGGATCTATCAGGGAGCGACATACCAGCTTATGGGACACTGGAGGCGGAGGGAGAGATATATAAGGCCTGCCCTTTCCAGCAATAAACGAGTCTGCAGCACCTCACCTAATGCCTGCTTCCACCCAACTCCCAGTGTCTATGTGTTGACTCTATGCCGCTCACCCCCACCTCGGCCAGAACCCTCATTCCCTGCAGTCCCTCATGGGCTGGACCCATGAGGAAACCTGCAACAGCTGGCATCTGAACAAGGTTCCCAGACCCCTGGCATTGGTAACTCCCCCAACTTCGGTTCATTCCGTGAGTAGGCCCTGGGTTTTGTCTGTCCCTTCGGCTGTGCAAGGGTGAGTGAGTAGCCCCCTCCTCTGTCCCCTCTAACCTGTTTGTCATATTTGTTGTTAAATCAGGAAGGCACACTCCTCCATGTGGTCCCGAAGCCCACATCAACACCTTTTACTCCTTGGCTTGTCCCGGTGAGTTCACATAAGGGCTGATCCACCCTGAACTCAGAGCACAGGCTTTGGGTCCTTCTGTTGCCTGTCCTGAAGACACTGTGTGAGCATACAGCTGAAGATGTGATGGCCTTCAGAAGTCCCTCACTAAGCACGAGACATTTGGATGCGATACACTTTTTCATGTCGGGGCAATTTATGTCTGAGTGGCTCATGGTCCTTGTTTGCTTCATTTGTGCCCTCTTGGTAGTGACCTTTGCCTTTTACATTTGTGGCAAGTTTCCCTTCACAGGACCTTCCCACGATGGACAACTTACGACCACAGTGCAAGGAGCCACAAACAGCAGTGCTCAAATTGTTCCTTAGAACTCGGGGACTGAAAGTTAAACCAAAAGATATTGAAAATTTCTGGGATGAAGCCACTAACTTGGGTCCTTGGGTCTCTCCTGAGAATATGTGGGATCCTGACTTCTGGATGCGGGTCCTTTTCTTGTCCCGAAAAAGGGAGGTAGGATTGGGAATCATTCCCCTTGCCTCGTTTGTCCTGATCCTTTTAGCCATCATTGCCAGTCTGAAGTCCTCCTCCCCTGAAGAAGTCATTTCAGCCCACAATAAGCATTGTCAGGGTCAGACCAGTGTAGACCTTGCCATTACTTCAACCCCCGCTGACCTTGATATGGGAACCAACCCTGAGGTTGATCCAGACAAGGAAGAGGCCCCTTTGCCTCTACCTCAGACCCTGCTTTCAAAGCCACAACAATCAGAGACACCACCACCCCAGTACCCCTGGAAGGAACCTCCCACTCATTAAATGTCCCCCAATGGCCTGCCCACCCCTTGATGCCCCTTGCCAGCCATTGTCCACTTTTCCAGTTAATGTCAGCCCAAATGCTGCATGACAGCCATGGGTGCCCATCGCTCTCACAGAACTTGCACTCATCTGCAAAGGTTGCCGATGAATCATGCCCTGATTCCCCATATTTTGAGCAAGTTCTCCGCCAATGGGCCATGCAGTTACAGATCCATTACAATTGGTATAACTTATTAAAGGCAGTTTTAGAGCCCTCAGTCTTCCTGAGCTGGCATTCAGCTTATGACAATCAGGCTGAAAATCAAGCACGTCTCAACCTTCAATATGGCCTTAATATTACTCTGTATATGCTCACAGGACATGGACAATAATTGACCCCATTTCCCAGTCCACTATTGGCCTTCATGTTTACTACCAACAAGTTAGTGATCTGGCCTTCAAGGCCCTTAAATGTTGCTCCCCCCATGACCCACAGGCATTCTTCAGCAATTTGATTCAGCAGCCAGGGGAGTCCTTCATGGACTTCCTCACCCGTGTAACCAGAGCAGTGGAACGGAGGGTGGAGTCTGGACCCACCCACAATATGCTTATCAAACAACTGACATGGGAGGGCCTAAATACCCCTACCCGCAATGTTATCATGCCTGTCCACAATGATGATATTCATAAATGGGTACTCACTACTAGAGACCTAGACCACAGGACAGGAACCATTGAGGCCCTCACTGCCTCCTTAGAGGTGCTCTTATTACAAGGAAGCCCCCCCCCGATTCAAAAGATGGCTGCTGGAACTGCGGGAGGACAGGAAACCTCCTCAGGGACTGCTCAAACAACGGAGCTTGTTCCAAGACCGCTGCCCCAAATGCAAAAAGGGATTTCATTGGGCAAAAGATTGTAGGTCACGGCCCCAATCAGACTTGGCCCCTTTAAACTGCACCCAGGGTGCCCCTCAGCCCCACAAGTAGGAGGGGGAATGAGACAGATTTTACGGACCCTTCTGATTCTTAATCACTACCCCCTAATGACCTTATTTCTGGATGGGATTGCTGTGAAGGGCCTAGTGGACACAGGAACCGATGTTACCATCATCACCGAGAGCGAGTCTCTTCAGTTCCCCCATTAGAAATATCGGCCTGGCCCGCCCATTAAAGGAGTGGGGGACAGACAGGACACAAAGCTGGTCATCCTCCCAGTACACTAGAAGGACTTAGATGGGAGTAAGGACACATTCACTCCCATAGTGGCCAACGTCTCCCACAACTTGTGGGGTCAAGATGTCCTGGAAGACATGGGTGTGTTCCTTACCACATATGATCAGGCCTTTTATGATGATGTCATAGCACATGATAAACTTGGCCTCTCTGGGGGAAATTGGAGCCCTGACCAGCACCCCCAATTCTAAGGGCCATGAATGAAATGGAAAACAGAATATCAAGACTGGGCAATAACACTGACAAATTAGACTGATCAAGCAAATATTATGAAAAATTTAAGAAAACACAGGAATGGAATATGCACAAAATATGGCACGCCATGAACAGACCAAATTTACATATCATAGGTATAGAGGAAAGAGAAGAATTTCAGGATAATGGTATGGACCAGATATTCAACAGGATTTTAGAAGAAAATTTCCCAAAATTAAAGAAAGACATGCCCATACAAATTCAAGAAGCACATAGAACACCAAATAGGACCAGAAAAGAAACTCCCCATGGCATATCACAGTAAAAACACTCAACATACAGAACAAAGAGAGAATAGTGAACACTACAAAAGAAAAACAACAAGCCACATATAAAGGAAAACCCATCAGAATTACAGCTGATTTTTAAGTGCAAACTATGAAAGCCAGAAGAGCCTGGACCAAAATATTCCCAGTTCTAAATGACCATAGATGCCAACCCAGAAAACTTTACCCAGCAAAAATGTTGAAGGGGAAAGAAAAATCTTCCATGACATAAATAGGCTGAAAGAATTCATGTCCACAAAACCAGCCCTTCGGAGATTTCTTGAAGCAATACAAAGAGCTGAAGAAAGGAACAACTATACCCAATGGATAACAGAAAGAAACTAAATGAAGGTATAACTGTGGAAATGCACAGTTAGACCAAGAATACAAACAGAAATTAAAATGACAGGAATCAATACACATCTTTCATTAATAACTTTAAGTATCAATGAACTGGGCTCTCCAGTCAATAGACACAGGAATGGATTAAATTGAATACATAAAGAAACAAAATCCATCTCTTTGTTGTCTGAAAGAAATCCATCTCATCTCCAAGGACAGGCACTATGCTAAGGTAAAAGGATGGAAAAAAATATTCAAAGCAAATGGCACTAAGAAACAAGCACGGGTTGCAATTGTAATACCTGACAAAGTAGACCTCAAACCAAAACTAATCAGAAGAGATAAAGAGGGCCACTTCATTCTGATCAAAGGAACAATTGACCAAGAAAATATTACAATCATGAAAGTATATTCATCAAACTCTGGTGCACTCAACTTCAATAAAACAGTACTATAGGGCTTTATGACACAGATTATCCCAACTCACTAATAATAGGAGACTTCAATACTTCACTGTCTCCAATAGATAGGTCAACCAGACTAAGGATAAACAGAGAGATATTTGAATTAAACAATACCATACAACAAATGGACCCAAAAGACATCTACCAAATATTCCACCCAAGCACCAAAGAATATATTTTCTATTCAGCATCCTATGGAAATTTCTCCAAAATCAACCATATACTGTCATACAAAACAAACCTCAACAAATACAAAATAATTGAAATAGCTCCATGCATTCTATCACACCACAATTCAATAAAGCTTAAAATCAGTACCAGAAGAAGCCCTAGTAACTATATGAATTCATGGAGATTTAATAACACACTCCTGAATGATGAATGAGTCAAAGGAGAAATTAAGAAAGAAATGAAAGTATTCCTTGAACTAAATGAAAAGGAAAATACAGAATGACAAAACCTCCAGGACACTTTAAAATCAGTCCTAACAGGGAAGTTTGTAGCTCTAAGTGCCTACATTAAGAAATCAGAAAGAGCACAAATAAATGACTGCAACTCGATACTCTTGAAAGAAAACAA
Source organism: Nannospalax galili (assembly GCF_000622305.1). Lineage (NCBI taxonomy): Eukaryota > Metazoa > Chordata > Mammalia > Rodentia > Spalacidae > Nannospalax > Nannospalax galili. The sequence goes on from NW_008356458.1 coordinate 2,874,161, forward strand.
CAAATGAAACCCAAACCCATCAGACAAGAAGAAATAACAAAGAGCAGAAATTAATGTAATAGACACAAAGAAAATAATACAAAGGATCAACGAATCCAAGAGCTGGTTCTTGAATAGATAAACAAGATAGTCAGACCCTTAGCCCAGTTAACCAAAATAATGAGCAAGCAACTCCAAATCAAAAAAAAATCAACAATAAAAGGGGAAACATCACAACAGGCAACAAAACAATCCAGAACATTATAAGGGAATACTTTAAAAGACTATATGCTGGGCTGGAGAGATGGCTCAGTGGTTAGGAACACTGGTTGTTCTTGCAGAAGACCCAGGTTCGAATCCCAGTACCCACATGGCAGCCAAAAACCATAACTCCAGTCCCAGGGGATCTGACAGCCTCTTCTGACCTCTATGGGCATTGCACAACACGGGTGCACTTACCTACATGCAGGCAATACATGCATACACATAAAATAAAAATAATAAATTAAAAAAAAAAACCTATGTACAACCAACAAATTTTCAATTGTATATAATGCCCATTCCTAGGTGTGGAACACACATCGGTACTGTAGACCCAGCCAACCCCCTGTGGCAGAGGAGAATATAGGCCCCAGAGGGAAGTCCCTATAATTGCTTTGTTAGATGGAAATGATCCACCTGTTAAAGTACCAACCAAGCATTTATGTTTACATCCATATGTTAAGTTATTATAGCAGTCACTGTTTAGATGTTCTTGCTTCTTGCTGTCTATGTTTTTATAGTAAATGGAATCCCACTCAATCTGATCAACAGTCCATGGAAAACAGATGATCCAGAGACCCGAAAGTTCAGTGCCTTGCAACAATGGGAAGAAGATAATCCCATACCTACCACCCTCTCCAAGGCTCAGGGACTTTTGTGGAAGAGGCTGGCAGAAAGGATGTAAGAGCTGGAGGAAGGGGTGGAGTGTTAACTGAAAATATCCTCCAACCACTACGCTGGCAAGCTATAGTCACACCTCCTTCCCACTCTCATCAAGGAGTTGACAGGGGAGTCAGTTCCCCCCACACACACCCAATCAGTCCACCTTAGCTTCATGTGGGGGGAGAGGCAAAGGATGTATAAGCCAAGAGCACCAAGTGGCACCTCTCTCAAACTTTTGTGTGGCTGTCGGGAGGTCACAGGTTCCGCATTTGAGTGTGGACTTTATGGCAGAGTCATAAATGTGAGGCACCCACCCTTCTGTAAATAAACCACCACCCTATGCTCTGTTAAAAAAAATTAAATAAATAAATAAATAAATAAATAAATAAATATAAAATAAAACCTATATGCTATTAAACATGAAACCTAAAAGAAATTGATGTTTCTAAAATCATGGGAATCACCAAAGCTAAACCAAGAAGAGATCAGCAGCATAAACAAACCCATAACACATAAGGAAATTGAAACAGTAATACAAAACCTCCTGACTAACAAAAGCCCAGGCCCAGATGGATTCACCAGACATTTAAAGAAGACCTTTATCCAATACTACTTAAATTATTCAAAAAGATAGAAACAGAGAGAGAACTCCCAAATTTCTTCTATGAAGCCAGCATTACTCTAATACCAAAACTGGGTAAAGACACAACCAAAAGAGAAAACTATAGACCTATATCCTTAATGAACATAGATGCAAAAATTCTCAACAAAACACTTGCAAACCACATACACACATCAGAAAGATCATCCATCATGATCAAGTCAGCTTTATTCCATAGATGCAGAAATGGTTCAATATACATGTCAATAAACGTCATAAATCATATAGACTCAAAGACAAAAACCACATTGTCATCTCAATAGATGCAGAAAAGTCCTTTGAAAAACTTCAACATGCATTGATGATAAAAGTCCTAGAGAGAATTGTCCTGGAGGGGACATATCTCAACGTAATTAAAGCTATATACAACAAACCCACCACCAACATCATTCTAAATGGAGAAAAACTGGAAGCATTCCCATTAAAATCAGGAACCAGACAAGGCTGTCCACTGTCTCCAATCCTTTTTAACATAGAGCTTAAAACTGTTTCTAGAGCAATAAGGCAAGAGATGGAAATTAAAGGAGTTCTGATATGAAAAGAAAAGGTCAAATTACCCCTTTTTGCAGATGATATGGTATTATACGTAAGAGATGCCAAAAATTCCACCAGAAAACGCCTAGAAATGATTAATCTTTCAGTAAAGTGGCAGGTTATAAAATTAGTCTACAAAAATCAGTAGCCTTTCTATATGCCAATAATAAGCAATTGGAGAAAGGGTACATGGAAAGCCTCCCATTTATAATAGCCTCAAAAAAATCCCAGAATAAACCTAAAAAAAAAAAAAAAGACATCAAAGACGTCTGCAATGAAAATTTTAAAGAAAATTTAAAGAAAGAGATTTCAAAAGACACCAGAAGATGGAAGGACCTCCTGTGCTCATGGATTGGAAGAATTAATATTGTGAAAATGACCATCCTACCAAAAGCAATATATAGATTCAATGCAATGCCAATTAAAATCACCATGACATTCTCCACAGAATTGGGAAAAAAAATCCTAAAATTCATTTGGAAGCACAAAAGATCCAGGATAGCCAAAGCAACCCTGAGCACAAAGACCAATGTAGGGGAATTACTATACCAGATTTCAAACTATATTACAGATCTATAGTCATAAAAACAGCATGGTACTTGCACAAAAATAGACCCATATATCATGGAACATAATTGAAGACCCAAACATGAGTCCATGCAGTTTCAGGGACCTGATATTTGACAAAGGGGCCAAGAATATTCATTGAAGGAAAGACAGCCTCTTCAGCAAATGGTGCTAGGAAAACTGGATCTCCACCTGTAGAAGAACGAAACTAGAGCCTTATCTTTCACATTGCTCAAAAATCAACTCCAAATGGATCAAAGACCTCAATGTGAAACCTGAAACTCTAAAACTGTTAGAAGAAAACATTGGCAATAACCTACAAGATATAGCTATAGGAAAGGACTTTCTAATTCAGACATCAGTTGCTCAGGAATTAAGGTCAACAGTCAACAAGTGGGACCTCATTAAAATAAAAAGTTTATGTACAGCAAAAGAAACAACAAAGGAAGTAAAGAGAAAACCCACAAAGTGAGAGAAAATCCTCACCAGCAACACATCTGACAGAGGTTTAACATTCAGAACTGAAAAAAACAAAGAATCAAGGAAGGAAGTAACCCAATTAAAAGATGGGCTAAAGAGTTAAACAGAGAGTCCTCAAAAGAGGAAATAAAGATAGCCAAGAAACATCTTAAAAGGTATTCAACATCATTAGTAATTAGGTAAATGCAGATTAAAACCACTTTAAGATTTCATCTTACACCAGTAAGATGGAGAGGATGTGGGGCAAGAGGAACGCTCATCCACTGCTGTGGGATTGCAAACTCGTACAACCCCTATAGAAAGCAGTGTGGAGAACCCTTAAAAAACTAAAAATGAACCTACCATTTGACCCAGTTATACCAGTCCTTGGCATATACCTAAAGGACTCATCCTATTTCAAAGATACGTCTACATCCATGTTTGTTGCTGCTCTATTCACAATAACTAAGAGATGGAAGCAACCTAAATGTCCCTCAGCTGATGAATGGGTAATGAAAATGTGGTACATTTATACAATTGAGTTCTATTAAGTGGTAAAGAAAGACAAAATGATGAAATCTCCAGGTAAATGAATGGAACTAGAAACTGTTACACTAAGTGAAGCAATCCAGACTCAGTAAAACAAACGACATATGTTCTTCTTTATATGTGGATCCTAGTGCCAAATCCTTATATGTGAGTATGTATCCAGGTATAACTACAAGAACTAGGATAATGAAAAGGAACCATGGAAGTAAAGGAAAGAAAGAACCTGAGAGAAGAACAATGGTATGTAGGTGTTACTATAGGAGAAATGGATAAAAATGGGTGTACTTAAATGGGAGGGGTAGGAAGGGTTATGCAAGGAACCTTGGGGATAAAGGGAAAGAAGGTACTCAAGTGATGTAGGGACCATAGGAGACTGGTATTATCAAGGGAAAAAATGGGGAAAGTGGAGAAACTTTAAATGGGGAAGCCATGGTAGAAGGGTTAGACAGGGAGAGAGAGAGGAGAAATAAATAATGCCTAGCTATTTTTAAAAAACCAGAGGAAATCATATTAGTCCAGCAACACAAGGACAAATTACACATAACAATATTGCTACATGAGTCAAAGTGTATAGCTAAAGGCTGTATAACAAGGAACAGTGCCAGACAGGAGAAACCTTTCTTTGAGTTGCTGGTTATAGTAGTCAGAGACCCCCTAAAATTACACAGGCTATTGCCACAGCCCTTTGATTGCCTCCCAGACCTTAAAGGTACAAAGATCCTACTGCTGAAGACAGAACATACTTCAGGCACAGGATTTGGAGCAACAGACCTGGAACTGACCTGGAAGTCATTTCACCTGAAAACTGGCTCTTATACCTTTAGAGAGCACTATGAAGGTGCCAAGGGAAACATCAATTGATGGTCCAACACCAGCTTCAAGACCAAATAACCACATCAATGGTTGGCACGGCATACAATATTGGTGCAGTAGTGGCAATTTTATCTTGGGGGAAATCAAAAGCTACCTAGTTGGAATAAAGGCCCACTCAGTGGAAGGAAACCCAAGTGTGGTACTGTAAACATAACAAAATACACATGGCTGGAGAGGTCATAGATCTTAGAGAAAACCCAAAGACTTTCACATCCTTAGACTAATGTAATTTCTTACTATGTACAAAATATATATCTTTATATTTACAGACAAATATCCCAGTCACCACTCATTAAAGAAGCTCATTTTGCACCAGATGGAGACTATTATCAAGTACTACAACTGGTCACACATAGACATTTTCTATGAATTTCCCAGGCCTAAATGACACACCTACAATGCAACCTCTACACCTAAGCCTCATGGAACATAGAGCAGGAGTAAAAAGGACACTAATGAATCTCGCAATTCTCATTAATGAAGCTCCCTCATGCCACAGAGGGCCAGGAACACAGAAAGATCACAAATGGCCAAAGCATAGAGATTAAGAGTCTGCACAATGCCGGTTATTGAACAGGACTCCTATATTAAACTTGACCCACCCAAGGCTCAGGGAGCATTGCAGAAGAGGGGGCAGAAAGACTGTAACAGCCAGGGAGGAGGTGCATGACCATATGGAAATAGATTCCTATAAGCTCTTTGGACCCTGATCATATGACTCTACAGCAATGGTGTCACTGTACACAAGTCCCAAGCAAACTCAAGCAGACAAAAACTCAGCATAGACCTGGGGAAAGAGATAGCAGACCCCAATCTTAGCTGAAGAATTATTGGCAACCGATTACTGCTAGGTGAGGAAGAGTTGATCTTCCTAAATCGAGGGACTCTAGATAAGCTGAATAGGCCTCAGTAGATGAATTTGCACTGAGGAAAATGTGTAGGGACACTAACTTTACACAATAGTCTTTAACACAAATGACAGAATGTATGAATTCCAGGAGGGTGTCAGTGGGGTGGGGATGGGGTATAAAGATGATTAAGATTGAGATGTTCTGTATGAAATACACAAAAATTCAATAAAAACAAATTTATA
>NW_008356458.1:2879816-2886572 GCF_000622305.1 Nannospalax galili
ATATGGCTTATCAAGTCTGAAAGCCTAATTTCTGTTTGCAAATGCCCTTTGGTGAGGGTCCATGCCATGGAGCCTGGTTAATCTACCCAATGTCACACCCTTAAAGAAAACTGGCTCTTCCTCTCCCAGTGACTATCAGTTGCCAACAGTTCCTCAGCCAAGGTTGGGGCTTCTTATCCACTTACATCTATGCTGGGACTTTGTCTTGCATGAGCTTGGTAGGCTTTATGCCTGCTGTCACAATTTTTGTGAAAACATTTTCTGTAGGAAACCAGGATGCCAGGCCCTAGGGTGAGGTGAGCATAAAACTTATAGGTCCAGACTGCATTCTCTGCTAAAGGGAGGCGCACTGAAAACAGTGGCTCTGATAATCCCTTTCTTGCAGAACACTGCTAGACTGGCAGGAGGAAGTGGCCTGGTCATAAAAGTGCTGGCTCCCTGCTCTGTGGGAAAGCATCTTGGTCAACAACCCTTAGCTCATCTCCTTGTCCTGAACAAATAACTCAGCTATCCCTGGCTAAGAGATTAGGCCAGGTTAAAGGTTTACTCCTGAGCTAAAAGCTAAAAGATCACCATGCTTTTAGCTCTAAGAAAGAAAACATTGTGGCCAATAAATTACTGGATGGGCATTGATAACCTTGAGTAAAAATTTAAGAATCCTTCTGGCACCAACAGACTAAATGTCCTGTTTCTTTGTACCCCAAATCTTTGTATGTGACTGTCATATCCCACATGACTGCTAGTTCCTTGGGATGTATAAAAACCATCTGAATTTTAAAATAAATTGTCCTGTTGGGAAGACACAGGTCCTACAGTTTATGACTCTGTCACTGATCAGACCCTCTGCCCCAAAGCCAGTAGGTCCCCCGCTAAGCAAAGCAAATCTGAGTCCCAACAACTGGCGCCTGAAACAGGGACACTCTTGGACCTCTGCTTCACTGAGGGTAGAGCAATTCTCCCCCTTTTGGCTGATCAGATCCCCTTGTCATGCTGGTTCGTAGATAAGGAGCAATTGTAAATATGGGTAATTCTCTCTCTCCAGACCAGTCTCACTTCCAATGTATTATTAAATGCATGCTAAAGTCTAGAGGAATTAAATGTACAGAAACTCAGATTAAGGCCTTTTTAGATATTACTATAGAATGTAATCCTTGGTTTCCTGCTATGGGAACTATTGACTTGGAATCTTGGAAAAGAGTAGGAGATAATGTACAGAATTATCAAAAGCAGGGCAAGACTTCCTGTCTTCTAATTCCCTCTCTGGTCTGCTCTTTGCCAGTGTCTACAAATAGAAGAGGAACCCCCTCCCTCTGAGGCCAGCCACCTCTGCCTCTGCTCCCTCCCACCACCAGTCCTCCCTCGACAACAGCCCAACAGCAGGAACCATCTCAGGCTGCTACTCAGCTGCCAGCACCTCCTCTGGGTGCTGTGAAGCTGCCAGTGCTCCCTCCTGCTGTGGCACAACCTCTGGGAATGCAACCATCTGCCTCTAATTCTATTATAAAGGGGGAGTTGGCCCCCACTGCCTCTAATTCTATTATAAAGGGGGAGTTGGCCCCCACTTTGGGCTCTCTCCCCATGTCTCCTTCTCCTGCAGCATTCCCCATGGCATATGTTTCTTATACCTCGCCCTCTACTTCTGACCCTGAATCTCTCTTTCCCATGTTTCAAAATCTGCCAGCAGGAGACACTTTCTCCAGAGAACTTTTGGCTCCCTTGCCATATCCATCCCCTCAGTTCTTTCCAGTTCACATTCCAGCTGGCCATGCGGCAGCTGACAACCCTAAACTTAGAATGCATATAGTCCTTTTGGCTTTAAAACGCTGAAAGCAATGTGCAAGGCAGTGATGGAAAATGGTATGCATGGTCCTTTTACCATGGCCATCTTTGCTCAGCTTAGCCATAAATTAGTCACTGCTTGGGACTTTAAACACCTCGCCCAGGCTGCCCTGTCCCCAGAACAATGGCTCCTTTTTAAGTCTAAATACTATGATGAATACACTGAACAGGCAGCAAGAAATGCTCAAGCTAATGTTGATGTGACAGCTGACATGCTTAAGGGCAAAGGTTGATACACTGATGCTGAGGCACAAAAGGTTTTAGCAGCTCAATATTTTGATCAGGTGTGCCTCTGTGCCTTGAGAGTCTGGAGATCCACACCAGATGGTAAAACAGTGAGAACTAGCTTAGCTGATCTTAAACAAAATCCACAGCAGCAATGGGCTGAATTCTTAGCTAGGGTCCAGCGAGCAGCAGAGGCTAAGGTTCCTCACATAGAAGCCACTCAAATTTTAATAAAACAACTTACTTATGATGGCTTGCATCAAGAATATAAAGCAGCAATTGCTCCAATAAAAAGTCAAGATTTGTCTTCCTGGGTGACTGCTACTCAGGACATAGGCACGGTTTCAGCACAGGCTAACATGATGGCAAAAGCGTTAGTAAAAGCTTTCACTGCCCAAATGAAAGACCCATGCTTTAAATGTGGAAAAATGGGTCATTTTGTGAGATAATGCCCTCTCATAGATTGCAAGCCTATACCTGATCCCTCATGGTCAGGCTTGAGACCCAAACCAAATATAAAATGCCCTAAATGTTAAAAAGATTTCCATAGGGCTAGAGTTTGCTGTCCTAACATTAAAAAAAAAAAAAAAAAAAATTTAGACAAGAGATGGGGCAGCCCTCAGCCCTGCAACGAAGAGGGTCAACAGCCTCAGTGGAAGTAAACCCTCCCCTGGGCATTATGGACTCACCTTGTAATGCCTGGCCTTAAGCCTACAATGACCCTAATAGCACAGGGAATTGCTATAAGAGGTCTGTTAGATGCAGGGGCTGATCAATCAATTATTAAACATGAGGACTGGCCATCACATTGGCCCACAAAAAGTGCCCCCCCTCCTGGGGGTAGGAGGAATTATTTCCTCACTCCAGTCTTACCATTCCCTATCATGGCCTATTTCTAGTAATAAATTACCTCATTTACAGGGTTTTATACAGGAACAATTAGATAAAGGGCACTTAGAGCCCTCTAACAATCCCTGGAACATGCCTATATTTGTAATACAAAAGAAAACTCAGGAAAAATGGAGATTTTTTTACAAGACTTAAGAAAAGTTAGTGCCACTATAATAAAAAAGATGGGATCACTACAGCCTGGTCTTCCCGCTCCTGCAGCTGTGTCTGCAGGACATGCTAGTATAATAGTTGATATAAAAGACTGTTTCTTTTCTATTCCTTTACATCCTGAGGATAGGGAGTGTTTTGATTTCACTATCCCTGTCAACAACCACTCTGTTCCCACACAAAGGTATCAATGGAAAGTCCTACCACTAAAATGAAAAGTAGTCCTACTATATGCCAATTTTATCTACATAAAGTGATTAGTCCAGTACTTAAGGAATTCCCTGCTGTTCTCATTCATTGTATTGATGATATTCTCCTTAGTCACCCTTCTATTTAACTTTTAGAATTGTGCTTACTAAATTAACGACTATTTTAACAAAATATGGATTTTATATCTTTTCCAGAAAGATTCAAAAACATGTGCCTTATACTTATTTGGGATATGTCATCTTAGATAATCAGTTGTATCCTACCACCTCAAAAATAGAGCTGCCACGGGGACTACAGCTTCACAGTTGCCTGGACCCCCTACAGCTTTTGTTCTACTCTTTAAAAAAACTCCTCTGCCTTTGCTAACACACAGTTACAAGCTGTAACTTGCACAGGCAAGCCAGTCTAACCCTCCTTCAAAAAGCCAAAAAACAGGTTTGGCCAAAAACAAAGGCTCTGTTTACCTATTGCTTCCCTACTGTGACTCTTTTATGAGCTCTATGGTCATCTGGAAATTTTTCTTCTCTAATTCCAGCTGGAGAAATGGCTTAATAGTTAAGAGCATAGTTTGCTCTTCCAAAGGACCTAGGTTTGATTCCCAACACCTGAACTTCACTTGTTTATCCTGTCCCTTACAATTCTATTCCTGTTAGTTTTATTTCATTCAGCTGTTTGTTGCCTTTATTTTTTTTTAAATGTTGTTTTAAGTTTTTCTACTCGCTACAAATTCATTTCCAGGTTTTCTGTTTTCTGAGAAACCGATCTTCGATTTTTATCTTATTAAGTTCACTTAAGACCATACAATTCAATGTAAACACAGGTTATATTAATTAATTGTCTTATCTTTTATAACTCAGATTCCATGTTCTTTTAGTAAAATAATGCTACTTGGCACCCTCTTCTAAAGCCAAGCTCTACTTTCTTTGTGACTCCAAATATGCCTGCTTTCAGAAGATCTTACAAAATTCATCATAATCAAACTTACGAAGTAACGCATTTTAGGTGCACCTAGTTTCATGTAATTGTGTCATATATGTGTAACAATCATTTTTATGTTGCTTAAAATTATGTCACGTGTTTCTATATGTTTCTATGTATTGAGACCTCATGTAATTATGTCATATGTATCTATGATAACTGTCCTCATATATCACTTGTGTCAAGACAATTTTAAAATGTGGCCACTTCAAATTTTTCTTTTTCATTCTTTTCATTCTTTTAATTGTGCACAAAATTATTGGTTTTATTTTTGGCATGCCTAATTAAAATACACAGATACAAATTTACATTCAAAGGCCTTTTAACTTGGGTACCCTAATCAATTTTAAAATCTATTAAACAATGTCTCTAGGTGTCTAGTAAAAAATCCTATTTACTAAGTATCCTTTTGGTTCTGGTTTAGTCTCAAAAGGTTTTGAAATGTCCATTTTATCTGTACATGGTCTATATAAACCCATATTCCTTAAAAATAATTTACTTGGTAACAATTTGACTGAAAAGTAAAGCCTCATGCAAACTAAAATTGTTAAATTAACCTAAAATATTTTTTCTAGGTCAAAATAATTTCTCTTTAATCCTTATCTTAATTCTTGTTCTATATTATGGGTATTATTGCTTTAAAATATACTAATTTTAAGTAATAGTTACTTCTACTCCAAAAAAAAAGTGTTAACCATTTTATCACTATTGTCTCTTTACAGCCAATAAACAGATACATCAATGTCCATACGTTTACCAAGTTTATATTGTACTGATATGTTTAAAATGATTGCTTGTCTCTTTATAGGTATGGGTACAAAATGTTAATTATTTGATGGACTCTCGCAAGAAAAAACGCGTCTCTTTATAAATATAATAAATAAAATAATAGAAAGGTCTAAGAAAAATAAAGGGTTGGAATGTTAAAGTTAGTAAGATTAAGATGGCTGGATATTTCCAAAATGAAAGAAATAATAAAAATGTTTAAGCAAGTTTATTAAAGGTCTGAGTAAGTTTATAGAAGTACAAGGCAGTTGCAGTTGTTACAATAATTAATGTTACAACAAAGAATTTTTTTTTCAGTCTACCTCTCTGACTTGTGCTAAACACCTAGACACAGCCTGGAATTAAATAGATGCAGACAAGTGTTACAGTTACCTACAGCTACAAAAGAATGTCCTTTTAATCACCTATACCTGGGAGAACAGGGGGAATCACCTATACCTGGGAGAACAGGGGGAATCACCTATACCTGGGAGAACAGGGGGAATCACCTATACCTGGGAGAACAGGGGGAATCACCTATACCTGGGAGAACAGGGGGAATCACCTATACCTGGGAGAACAGGGGGAATCACCTATACCTGGGAGAACAGGGGGAATCACCTATACCTGGGAGAACAGGGGGAATCACCTATACCTGGGAGAACAGGGGGAATCACCTATACCTGGGAGAACAGGGGGAATCACCTATACCTGGGAGAACAGGGGGAATCACCTATACCTGGGAGAACAGGGGGAATCACCTATACCTGGGCAAACACTACAGAATCCTCATTTACTATTATACAGGTCTCTACCAATTTTAAATTTTTTTTACACTAAATGATCAAGGAATTTCTCCAATGTCCAAGCACTGGCAGGGACTAACTACCCCACAGCCCTTGCCACAGGTGCTTTGGAGGGACCATGAACCAGATCTCTGGAGTAAAACTCCACTTTCTTTACTAACAATGGGGTGAGGGTATGCTAGTGTCTTTACAGAAAAGGAATCCCTCCCACGCCCCATGGGCACTGCTCAGATGCATCAGACTGCTCAACCAAGCCTCCCACAGCAAAGATGGCTGTGCTAACCCTGGGAAAGCGGAAAAAGAGACCCCCAAAAAAGAGGTAGCCTCCTGTGACATGGGAAATTATTAAGAACCTGATGAACAATGCCCAGGAGTTGGGACAATGCCAGGGCCAAGGTATCTCTAAACCTGAAGTTCTTCTTATTTGTGTTCTAACTATGATGATTGTGAATAGCGTAAAAGCTGAAACGTATGCCATCAGTACTAATATTAATGGTGTACCTATTTTAGGATCAAGATTAGTACTCGAATGTATTACACAAAACTGTGCATGGCCACCTGGACTCATCATATGGGAAAAGGATGAACAGAGGATATAGAGCCAAATGAATGGAGGATTTTTAGGTTGGAAAAATGCTACTGACCAGAGCCTGAAAAACCAGCATGATTTCAGTGTTTTTAAAGAGGCATTGACCTTAGAAGATACTGGAAGTTATAGCTGCATAAAAAACCAAGAGACCTTTTAAAGATATTGAAGTAGTTAGATCAACCACATCTTTGCAATGAACCAGCCTGTCCATATATAATGATTTGAACGGGAATTTATGGGTTCATCTTGCACAAAAGGGTTATAATAAACAGAGTTTCTGTATGC
>NW_008356458.1:2886974-2887839 GCF_000622305.1 Nannospalax galili
GATTTACAAAAGGAAATTGATAAATGTATGAATTTTCTATACCTTGGCCAAAATGGCTCCAATGGCTTACTCCATTCTTGGGCCCAATACTGATAGGCATACTTCTTCTTATGGGAGCTCCAATAGTTATGCACTGTAATACATTTTGATTAATAATACTGTGGCCTCTATGGCCACTTCTTCTTACTTTTAAAAAACAAAAAGGGAGGAGATGTAGGAAACCAGGATGCCAGGCCCTAGGGTGAGGTGAACCTAAAACTTATAGGTCCAGCTGCATTCTCTGCTAAAAGGGAGGGACACTGAAAACAGTGGCTCTGATAATCCCTGCCTTGCAGAACACTGTTGGGCTGGCAGGAGGAAGCAGCCTTGTCATAAAAGTGCAGGCTCCCTGCTCTGTGGGAAAGCGTCTTGATCAACAACCCTTAGCTCATCTCCTTGTCCTGAACAAATAACTCAGCTATCCCTGGCTAAGAGATTAGGCCAGGTTAAAGGTTTACTCCTGAGCTAAAAGCTAAAAGTTCACCATGGTTTTAGCTATAAGAAAGAAAACATTGTGGCTGATAAATTACTGGATGGGCATTGATAACCTTGAGTAAAAGTTTAGGAATCCTTCTGGTGCCAACTAACAGACTAAATGTCCTGTATCTTTGTGCCCTAAATCTTTGTATGTGACTGTCATATCCCACGTGACTGCTAGTACCTTGGGATGTATAAAAACCATCTGAATTTTTTTTCAGTTTATTGTTTATTTAATAACCACATACTTAGAAGAAGCATTTCATTATATCAGCATTGACATATTCAATAACAATTTTCTGAGCTAGGCTGCATCTCTTACAAAATTGGCTGTACATTTTTAGGTTTA
>NW_008356458.1:2887898-2889507 GCF_000622305.1 Nannospalax galili
CTGTCTAAATCCTCTAAGACATAAAATTAAATGAGGTTTTAAACTTTAAAAAAGATCTCCATTTCATTATTAAAATACAGTTTCATACAGAAAAATTCATTTTTAATACAATTGACACTAGGATGCACATGCATTTCTAATCTCTAGATATCTGATTATTACTAGTCACAGTCGGTTATGTCTGAGCTACTTGGCATCTGAGCATGAACATAAAGTCATCAGGTAGATTTCAATGGTAAGGTTTTTCAAGTCTATTAATTATTACCATTATTATTTTTAATTATTTATTTCATAACCAAATGATTAGAAGAGGCATTTCATTACAACAACATTGACATCTTCAATAACAATTTCCAGAGATAAGATGCTTCTCTTTCAAAATTGGCTGTAATATGTTAGGTTTACAGTTGAACTAATACAGTTATACAATATTGTACTCCATGTAAACCCTATAAGATATAAAATTAAATGAGGTTTTAAACTTTGAAAAAGATATCCATTTCATTATTAAAATATACAGTTTCATACAGAAAAATTCATTTGGTTATGAAACTGAGATGTTGATGCATGTGTCTCTAATCTGTATGTATCTGATTATTACTAGTCATAACCGGTTGCACTCGGACCTTTGGCACCTGTGCATGCATATAAAGTCATTAGGTACATTTCAATGGTAATGTTTTCACATCGTCTAGTTATTAAGGAGCAAATTTTATGCTTTGAAGAATTTTTTTTATAGACCTACTTCCTAGGTAGCACCCTCCCATAGCCTCCCTCCCCCCACTAGAGCCCTTATACTCTGACATCCCTGCTACTGTCTGCTGTGTTGTCGGCACCCCCAGCCATTCCCCACTACTTGTCCTTCTGGTGAATCTAGTTAGCCTATCTAGAGGTCTTTGTTTTAGGTGGGTCAGCTGTTCCTCATCTAACAGTATTCAGTTGTCTATATTCCTTTGGATAACACTGGGGTCTGGTATTCAATTTCCCAGTTCTCTGCTGGGTTACTATCTGGGAATCCCTTTGGCCACTCTGGCCAACAACTCAAAAGAAGGTATCGCCTGTCTGGCATTGTTGCTTGCTATGTAGCCTTTAGCTATACATATGGTCTCTTATGAAATTATATTGGCCCTTTTAATCTTTGGTTATACTTTCCTTTTGGGTGTTTAAAGACACACAGTTGGTCTAGATAAACCGATTTATTTTTACTCTTAATGTAATTTGAGGATCTGTTCCTCAGGGGTCACATGGGCTTGGGAGGAGCCCCTTGCTCCTTTCTTTTACCAGTTGCACCTATGTGAAAATAAGTCAAATGTTTTGCTCGACCATGGTTGGCTTCACTTTGAAGCATGGAGGAAATGATTCCTCTGGGTTGACCCTCCTCTTTATAGACTGGACACTGGTTCAAGTCCATCTGGTGGGGTCTCCTCGGCCTCCTTGATTAAGAGGACAGGTGACCCACCACCATTATAGGACATTTTGAGAGATGCTCATAGTCCCCTGGAACTGGTTGACCGAGGAAGGCAAGGAGCAAAAAGTGTCCTTTATGACCCTCTGACCAAATTATTATACACCTCAAAGTATGTCTGTTAAACACCCAAGAAGGTTAGTT
>NW_008356458.1:2889568-2890203 GCF_000622305.1 Nannospalax galili
TCTCAGATAAACCTTACCTAGACATATATTTCTTGATCTGCTATGTATAATTTGTCAGTAGGCTGTAGGAGTAATATGGTTCTCTCTGGTTTTCAAAGCTAGCTATGCATTGTTTATCTCTCACATTGTCTCACCCCTCCATCATGGATCTCCCTCTTAAGGTGCCCCCATTGCTCCCCTTTCTCCCATAATAATACTCTTCTCCTGTGGTCCTACCTCTCTTGAGCTCCTTCTTTCACTTTAATCCCTAGGTTCTCTGTATACCCTTCCCTCCCCCCTCCCTTAAACTAATCCAATTTTTATCCATATCTCACTTATTAAGGCCTGTTTCCTACTGTTTTTCTCTTTCAGGTTATTTCTTTTCCTTTACCTCCCTGTTTAATTTCCATTATCCTGGTTCCTATAGTTATGTCTGGTTGCATACTTATTTATCAGAGTCTGGTTCTAGGATCCACTTATGAGGGAGAATATATGTCGATTTTTTTTCTGAGTCTGTTACTTTACTTAGTTTAACAGTTTCTAGTTCCATCCATTTACCTGCAAATTTCATGATTTCATCTTTCTTTACTGCTGAGTAAAACTCCTTCTTATAAATGAACCACATTTTCATTATCCACTTGTCAGTTGAGGGACAC
>NW_008356458.1:2890335-2890696 GCF_000622305.1 Nannospalax galili
GAGTGAAATGAGAAACATCACAACAGACACCAGAAAGATACAGAACATTATAAGGGAATACTTTAGAAACCTATATTCTACTAAATTTGAAAACCTAAAAGAAATGAATGAATACCTAAAAGCATGGGAACCAGCAAAGCTAGACTAAGAAGAGATTAACAGCTTAAACAGAACCATAATGCATAAAGAAATTGAAACGGTAATACGAAACCTCCTGACTAAAAAAAGTCCAGGACCAGATGGGTTACAGCAGAATTCTATCAGACATTTAAAGAAGATCTGCATCCAATACCACTTAATTTATTCAAAAAGATAGAAATGGAGGGAGAACTTCCAAATTCCTTCTATGAAGCCAGCATCA
>NW_008356458.1:2891425-2895794 GCF_000622305.1 Nannospalax galili
ACGAAATGCCAGTAAAAATCCCCATGACATTTTTCACAGAATTGGAAAAAACTATCCTAAGATTCATATGAAAGCACAAAAGACCTCGGATAGCCAAAACAACTCTGAGCACTAAGAGCAATGACAGGGGGATTACTATACCAGATTTCAAGCTGATTTACAGAGCTATAGTTATAAAAACAACATGGTACTGGCACAAAAATAGACCCATAGACCAATGGAACAAAATTGAAGACCCAAATATCAGTAAATACAATTTCAGCCACGTGATATTTGACAAAGGGGCCAAGAATATTAACTGGAGGAAAGACAGTATGTTCAGAAAATGGTGCAGGCAAAACTGGATCTCCACTTGTAGAAGAATGAAACTAAACCCCTTTTTCCCTGCACAAAATTCAGTTCCAAATGGATCAAAGACCTCAATGTAAAGCTTGAAACTCTGAAACTATTAGAAGAAAACATTGGAAATGACCTACAAGATATAGAAGTAAGAAAGGATTTTCTAAACTGGACATCAATTGCCCAGGAAACAAGGGCAAGAATTAACAAATGGGACCTCATTAGATTAAAAAGCTTCTGTACATCAAAGGAGACAATCAAGGAAGCAAACAGAAAACCCACAGAATGGGAGAAAATCTTCACCAGCAACACATCCAACAGAGGTTTAATAACCAGAATTTTAACGAACTCAAAAAACAGAACCAAGACAAGAAGCAACTCAATTAAAAGATGGGCTAAGGAGCTAAACAGAGTTCTCAAAAGGAGAAGTAAAGATGTCTATGAAACATCTTAAAAGATGTTCAACATCCCTAATAATTAGGGAAATGCAAATTAAAACCATCTGAATTTTAAAATAAATTGTCCTGTTGGGAAGACACAGGTCCCAGAGTTTATGACTCTGTCACCAATCAGACCCTCTGCCCTGAAGCCGGTAGGTCCCCCACTAAGAAAGCAAACCTGAGTCCCAACAAATTTCCTTGTAGTGATTAATTATTCCTGGCTCTTACAATCTTTCTGCCACCTCTTCCACAATGATCCCTGAGCCTTGGAAGGCAGAGGTTTGACATAAGTGTCCTGTTCAGGACTAACACTATAAATGTAGATTTTCTTAAATATAATTTGGCCAGACCTTTTAGTTCAGAGATCATAAACTTATGGACTACATTTTCTTCTTTCTTTAAAATTCCTCTAGTTATTTACAACAGTGGCCTCAAGTGTAGTTTGCTGAATTTTGTGATGATTATAATCATGATTTGCATATATTTAACACTTTAAAATTTAAAAACATTTTTACATTTTATATTAATTTTTCATTGTTTCTATATACAGTGTACTTGCTCCAAGCTTACCTAACCATTCACCAGATTGCAGTATTTCATGAATCATTTAAAATCCTTCCAATTAATTAGTAAAACAAAATATTTTTCTCTTAAAGAATTAAAGAATTGATGGCTTGTATTTCAGAAATTTGAGGGCTTAACTAACCAATCCATTATTAGCCACAACTACTTACAATGTCTGTAGTCCTACACAAAGAATTAGAACCACAGCATTCCAATTTTTCAAGACTTTAAGAGAGAAGTACAATTTTAATCTAAATTTACCCATGAATGAAAATTAGTGTCAATAGCAAGCAATATGAACAAAAGGGCCATATTTTAATTGCCTGGTATATGAAGATGCTGGGGCAGACTGAATAGGACAGAGACTTAGCAAAGGCCAGAAATCAAGGGAAGAAAGAATGGATGGGTGAAATCTTTTGATAATCAAGAATTCCCATTTCCCTAAAGCAAACAGTCATGCACAAAGGGAAACAGGTGAACTCTTTATGTGGAATAATTTTGGAAGCCATGAAGAAGCCAACAAAAACTTTCCATCAGATCTTGCCATTTAACAATCAAAGTTTAGCAGTCTGCTGAAAATGCATTCCTTCTTTTGGGGGCTCTAAGCTACTTAAATTCTCCTCTTTGGGGGTTGAATAGTGAAATGAAGACTTTAGCTGTCTATTCTGCATAACTGACAATCTTCAAGAGTGAAGTTTTTGAAGACGAAGTGATACTAAAGCCATGCTGTGTACTAAATGACTACAAGTGCTACCCACTCCATATCTGCCGTCTCCTCTAGTTCTCATATCTGTGCCATGAGTATTCTTAACCACCTTTTATCTATAAGGCTCAGAAAATATCATTTACCTCCTCATGGTTCAGAGAGAAAAACAAATAGGCTGGAGTCAGAGCTGGACCATTGGAAAAGATAACTGATCTTACAGTGATGATGCTTTAATCTTCTTTAAAAGGACCCTCAGAACGGGAAGAAGTAATTGCTGAAACACAATTGACTCCTGGTGATAAAGTGGGCCCAGGTATGAATTAGAAAGAAAAGATGAAGGGAAACTCAGACGTAAAAACCTCTCTTCTTTTCCTTTTCCATCCTTTTCCTTCTCTTTGTTTCCCTTTGTTTCCCTTCTCCCATCTCCTCTCTCCTCATTCAAAGCACAATGATAAAGAACTAGAAAACAAACCATACGATAACAAGGTATTTCTAACTTTGCCTTCTAATTCTACAGTATGCTACCATGAGCCCACATTTACAGAGACAAAGGTAATTGAGTATAAGGGGAACTTTAATTTATGGTGAGAAAGTAGTTTCAAAACAAATGCAGGGTCCAATGAGATGGTTCAGCAGGTGAAGCACTTGCCATACAAGCCTGATGACCTGAGTTTGAAACTCACACCCTACATAAAGGTGGAAAGAAAAACACTGACTTCAAAAAGTTGTTCTCCAATCTCTACATGGGCACCATGGTATGAACCTCCACACACGTCATACACAAACATATATACAACACTAATAATTTTTAATGCACTGAACTTTCCCTCAGTTTTCAACACAGGATCATAATGCAGGATATTCCCTAAAGGAAATGCTATCTAGCACTAATGAGGCTTGGAACTACATTATTTTCTGGTTTGGCCAAACAAAAATGTAAGATAATGTAATACTGAAAGCACCAAAGATGAAGGGAGTGATTGGCTGATTTTCACTTTGCTAAGAACTACCCTATAGCTTTAAACACTTAAACAAAAGTATTTCACACAGGATAAGAATTTGGTGGCCACAAAGTGAATCCAAAACAAGCAAAATGGAAACTGCTCAACTGGCTCTGGCAACACAATGCAAATTGTCGATACAAAATACTTTAAAATCTGAAAACTCGCTCGTCTCAAAAACATTAATGACACAAGTATTAGAAATGACTGGACATCCAAAGAAAAGAATCAATCCTGGAATACACCAAGTTCACAGTTACTGATGGACCACAGTCAGCCTGCTTGAAGATGTTCACATTCATCACCAGCCACATTCTAGGGCTTCAACAAGGTCCTCTATAAACAAAAGTATGTTCCTACCTGTGGAGAGCCACAGCCTCCGCCGCCATTACAAGATGGCGCCGGTATCCGGACCTTCTTAAAAGTAAACATCCTGCCACACCCATAAGGGGCGTGCACAAGAGCCTGCTTTTCCCCGCCTCCTCCCGTGGCATGATCTCCAGCAACCAATCCGCTTCATATACGTCACAAATGGGACCTTTGGGGCGTATATAAGCAACAGCTCTCCCACTTCTCGGGGTCTTTGGTCTTCAGTCTTCAAATAAACTGCTGCAGAAGGATCCTGATTTGTCCTCCCGCGTCGTTCTTGCTGGCGAGACGGAAAGCGGTCGGGGACAGTCAGTGATGATGGACATAGCCGCTGTGTACCCTCTTTTGACCTCGGTGGGCATAGCACTTATATACATGCGAGGAATACACTCATACACATAAATAAAAATAATAAATAACATATCTGTAAAAAAAACTACTGAAGTATATAGACCCCAAATATGCATAACAGATGATATACAGTGACAGCCAAGATAGGCGTGCCTACTCTGTGTGTTGTAAGTCAAGAGCCAAGGCTCTTTCCACCCTGGGGCCCTGACACCCTCCGGCAGCTTACCTTCATCATTTTAATCCAATTGCTAGGATGGTGTTGAGAATATCAAGTAGGTCCACTGCTTCTGAGAAGACGTGTAAGAAACAGCCCGCATGACTTCACCTCATCCCATTGGGAGAAATAACCTTGAGGCCACTGTGAGGAGACTTGGAGATGTGGAAGGTCTGTGTACAGAGCAAGAGAAGGAAGCTGACTTTGAGTGGACAGCTGTCTCTCTCTGCTTACCTAAAGTGGGATGTGTGTGTGTGTGTGTGTGTGTGTACGAGTATGTGTGCATCTAAGTCTATATGTGAGTGTGTATGTATCTATCTGTATATATGAATGTATATATGTGTGTGTATGAGTGTGTGTATCTATCTATGTCTATATATGAGTG
>NW_008356458.1:2896916-2897566 GCF_000622305.1 Nannospalax galili
TGAGATTCAGATTTGTATTGAGCTCTGGACATTCTTGTGCTTTTATTTTATTTCCACTATGCTTTTTTCTCTTTTAATTCTAATTTTCTGACAGGTTGTGAAGAATTTTGTGGAGAGCCACAGCCTCCGCCGCCATTACAAGATGGCGCCGGTATCCGGACCTTCTTAAAAGTAAACATCCTGCCACACCCATAAGGGGCGTGCACAAGAGCCTGCTTTTCCCCGCCTCCTCCCGTGGCATGATCTCCAGCAACCAATCCGCTTCTTATGATCTCCAGCAACCAATCCGCTTCTTATACATCATAAATGGGACCTTTGGGGCATATATAAGCAACAGCTCTCCCACTTCTCGGGGTCTTTGGTCTTCAGTCTTCAAATAAACTGCTGCAGAAGGATCCTGATTTGTCCTCCCGCGTCGTTCTTGCTGGCGAGACGGAAAGCGGTCGGGGACACCTACCTGAAAAATTATGCATGACAAGACCTAAGACAGAAGAAAGAAGAACACCGTACAGAGAAAGGCATACAGCCAGATTTTAGTCCTGATCTCTTTGGTACCCTTGGCCAATCACTTCAAGTCTTATGTACCATGTATTTCTACCTACAAAAAGAAGAAGAAGAAGAAGAAGAAGAAGAAGAAGAAGAAGAAGAAG
>NW_008356458.1:2897605-2897940 GCF_000622305.1 Nannospalax galili
AAGATGGATAAACTCCAGAATCTAAAATTCTCTGGTTTGTGTTTTAATTTCATTATATTTTGCTTGTTTTTGTTTCTGAGACAAGGGGTCATTTTGTAGTGCTATCCTCCTACCTCAGCCTCTGAGTTCTGAGGATTCTCTGGTTTTACAAGGCATTCTTTGCTTAATTTTTTTAGAAGAAGCATTTCATTACAGCTTTAACATACTCATTAACAGTTTTCAGAGCAAAGATACATCTCTTTCAAAAGTGGCTATAAAATTTTTAGGATCACTGTTGAATTAATATAGTTATACAATATTGAACTCAGTATAAGCCCCAGGAGAGAGGCTGGTGG
>NW_008356458.1:2898082-2918600 GCF_000622305.1 Nannospalax galili
TCTAATCTGTATGTATCTGATTATTACTAGTCATAATTGGTTGCACTTGGATCCTTGGGACCTGTGTATGTCTATAAAGTCATCAGGTAGATTTCAATGGTAATGTTTATTACCTCTACTAATTAACATGATGTAAAGTTTTATGCTTCCTCCTCTAATATAATTCATTTTTTTAATTGGTTGATTTTTGTGTGTGTATATCACACAGAACATCCTAAACCATCTTATTCAACTGTACACCCACTTCCCATATGGCACCCTCCCATAGCCTCCCTCTCCCCACTAGAGCCCTTATACTCTGCTATCCCTGCTACTGCCCACTGTGATGTTGTCATCCCCAGCCATTCCCCACTGCTTGTCCATCTGGTGAATCTAGTCAGCCTATCTAGAGGTCTTTGTTTTAGGAAGGTCAGCTGTTCCTCATCTAGCAGCAATCAGTTGTCAATATTCCTTTAGATAAGATTGGGGTCTGCTGTTCATTTTTCCAGTTCTATGCTGGGTTACTGTCCGGGATTCCCTTGGGCCACCCTGGCCAACAACTCAAAAGAACGTATCTTTTAAGATTTATTTTAGGGTCAGTGGAACAGTGGATATTTCACATGTATGAGGCCCTGAGTTCTATTACCAACATCATAACAAATAAAAAACAAATAATTTAAAATGATTCCACTTTAGTAAGATGCTTCAATAATATCAATTTAAGAATTAAAACCGTAGCCTGAAGGTTGAAGATTTAGCTCAGTGGTATATGCTTGCCTAGCAAGCTGGAGGGCCCTAGGGTTGATCTCCAATACCAAAAAAAAGTAGCCTGTTCAGAAGTATCCCATAAAAGTATTGATTCAAAATTCTCCTTTTGTTAAAGCAGAATGAATTTCATTACAACATAATCTACTCTGACTGGCACAGGACTAGTCAACAAAAAATACTCTGCTTGTTAAGAACAAAGTGCTGGAAAGTTCTTTGATGATTAAAGTCTCCATTCTTGCTAGTTTAACTAGCATTTCACTGCCCTCTCTTAGCAAATATTGAGATCACAAACACTGATTTCTTTGTAGGAGTCGAATTTTAGCTTCAAACCTCAATAAAATATTGATGCTCGCCAATAGTGTGATCTACTTAATAAGGCAAGTATAAGTGCAATCAGTAATTTTTGAAAGATAGTAATTTGGTGCTTTTGTAATTAGTTTCCTCAGAGATGAACAGTAATGTACAAAAAGGAAATTATCAGGGGGTCAGTGAAATGGCTCAGTAGGTACAAAGGCACCTGCCACTAAACCTGATGACCAGAGTTCAATCCCTGGGACTCACATGGTGGAAAGAGAAAACCAATTCCTACAAGATGTTCTCTGGCCTCCACATACCTGCTGTTGCATATGCATGCCCACGTATATAACACACATTCACATACACAATCAATCATAAAAATTTTAAGGGATGGAAAGATGGCTTAGAGTACTGGCTGCAATGTCTTTTTTGATATCAAATTAAACCAAAAGTCAAAAGTCAAATTTTAAAGTTTAGAAAAACATTTTGACACTTTTTTTTAATTCATTGGTAATTATCAGAGAAATGGGTTGTAGAGTTGTGTTGTTTTGTTTGATTCTTTGGTTGATTGGTTGGCTGGTTGATTTCATTGTTGGTTTTTGTTTTGAGGGGGGTCTTTTTCTCCCTAGCCCCAACCTGTCTGGAACTATGTAGACTAGGCTCATCTCGGTCTCATAGAGATCTGCATGCCTCTGCCTCCCCAGTGCTGGGATTAAAGATTTGTGCCACTATGCCAGGTATTTGAGTGGTTGATTTTTGTTGGTGTGTTTTTATTTTAATTCATTTTAATTTTTGAATTGCTGGAGATAATGTCCAGAGCTTTGCACATGCTAGGCAAGTTTTCTATCACTGAGCTACATGTCCAGCCCTAAGTGACAGTCTTGATATTGTATCAAGCATCTTATTATCTTAATTTAAAAATCTCGAATTTTATTTTCCACTTAAAAGAGATTTTTGAAGAGGAAATTTACGAATCTCAAATATTCTTTTTTTGTCTTTTTTCAATGTATATTTTATTGGATTTTTATAGATTTCATACAATACATCTTAATCATATCTAGACCCACACCCCTATTTACATCCCTCTATAGTCTACCCATAGATTTTATGCATTCTGACATACATGTTAAGACCTATCAAGTCAAGTTTGTGTACCCATATATCCCTCAGTGTGAGTTCATCCAGAGGAGTCTGTTTAGCCTGTTTAATATAACTCCCTTAAGTAGATCAACTCTCCCTTACCTAACAGTGATCAGCTGCCAGTAGTTCCTCACCTAAAGTTGGGGCCTCTTGCCCATTTCCAGAGTCCTATGCTGAGTTTTTGTCAGTTTTGCACCACCATGCCTGACTTATATCTAATTCTTTTGTCATTGGAATGTAGCTATAATTTTTAGTGATCAATTTTTAGAATAGTTAATTAGTTAAGTTGTTAAAACTAAAGATTAATTTTGAAAATATAAGATCACTTGTTTAACTTTGAGCAAAAATGTCTTAAATAATGTCTTTAATTTACTTAAACTTGTTTTAAAATCTTTTCTTCAATGGTCATTCAATACTTCTGTGAGATTGACTTCTGTATTAGAAGTTTTATTAAAAATAGAACATAAAAACAGCTTAGATATATATTATCTCTTACAAGAAGCAATGACAGAAATCCAACTGAGATTAAATAAATTAATAAGCAAAAATCAAATTGATTTGTCACACTGAAAAATGTTAATTTTTTGTTTAGTGTGATGGCACATATCTGTAATCCCAAAATTTGAGAGACTGAGACAGGAAGATCCTCAAGTTTGAGGCGAGCCTGAGCCACATAGCAAGACTATGTCTCAAAAGAAAAAAAGGAAATGAAAGACAAAGGGAGAAAAGTGAAGAAAAATAGAAAAGAAATAAAGGAAGGAAAAGGAGAGAGGGAGGGAAAGGGAGAAGGGGATGGTCAAGGACACCAGACCAAAGTTTTAAAAATCACTGTTCCATACTAATTATCTGGGCTTCATGTTTTTTATGCATCTTTACATTTTATTTTCACATCATTTGTTTCTGCTACATTTTACAGAACTGTCAGTATACAAAATAAAATTTTAAAACAAACTCTGACTCTTTTGTCATAGTTTGAGAAAAAATTCTCTAATTTAACTGTGTATGGCTAAGTTAGACATTTCTATTTCAATACCTGGTGACTCATCAGCCTTTCATCTGACAGATTAAGTTGATTAGTATTATATGAGAGTCATGACAGCCTAAAATAGCTCATTAAAAACCAGGTATATGAAGAAAATTATCTCAATTTTCTTAACCTTTCTATTCTGTCAATTCAAAATTTCAAAATGGAAAAATAAAAAGGTTAAAACTCTTTTAAGAGCTCAAATATATGTTTTAAATAGTTAACAGACCTGAAACATCCTGCAGGTTCAATCAATAATTAAACATCTATGCAACAAAATACTAAAAGTCATGAAGAAGAATTAGGCATCCTTATGTGTGCTGATATTAGAAAGTGCAAAAACTAGTCACAAAGCATATGTGCTGTGGCACCGTACACATGAGGAAATCCCAGGGTATGTTTATCTATCTCTGTGTTTATATTTGCAGAGAATTTTCAGGAAGAATTCAGAATAACTAGGGAATGGCCTTTGCCCTTTATAACGCTGTGGGATTGGGCTTTGGAATGGGAAGACTTACTTTTATTATTTATTTAACATATGTATATGATGTCAAAAAAAAACTGACTTTATGTGCCAAGGATCACAGAACATCACAGAAGAGGAAGCGGAAGGAATGTAAGAGTCCAAGGATGGGGGCAGTGCTGTGGATAGGACATGGCTAGTCCACTCATGAACTCAAAGTTGCTGTGGCTACCTGCACAGGACCTGCACCAAGAGCAAACCAGTCAAAATACTGGCATAGGTGAGGGAGGTGATCTCCAGGCCCCATCTCTTACTGGGGAGTTATTGGCAGTTTAGAGATGCTGGAGAAGAGAGAACCATTCTTTTTTGAGGGTATGGCCACTGGTAGGTTTCCAGTGCTTCAGTAGACAGCCCCACATCTATGCATATATGGTACTTAGTGGGTCACTAAAAAAAAAATTTTTAAGGACATGAAGTTGGGAGTGGAACATATTGGAAGGAGATAGGAGGAGTAGAAAGGGGTAAATAAAGAGTGAATATGATCATATTTTGTTGTATACACATAGGAAATTCTTAGCTGTAAAAAAATGTTAAATAGAAATGTAGAGAAAATGCTGCTGAAGAAGTTCATAAATGAGAACACAACCATCTAATCAGAGCCTTACATCCCTCAGACAGTATTCTCAGGCTTGGAAAACTTATTATTCAAAGAACTGAGATGACTGAAAGTAGCATATAAACCTTGATTAGATGCTGCATCAAATTTTTTTTACAGGTTTCTTAGAAAATAAGTACAAGAATACAGAGGAAGGAGTCTAGTGATACAGCTCAGTGACATAGCACTTGCATTGCATGTTCAATTCCCAGCACTACAAAAACAGGGAAAATAAGTAAACTCCACATGACCAAAATTCAAAGTTTATGGTGCTGAAGAGATGGCTCGGTGTTTAAGAGCACATACTGCTCTTCCAGAGGACTGGAGTTCAGTTCCTAGCCACATCAGCTGACTCACAACCACCTGTAACTCACCTCCAGGGAGTCTTATTCCCTCCTCTGGCCTCTGCAGGCACTGCTCTTACACGTGCAAATACCCACATACAGACATACAGATATACACACAATATTAAAAAATAAAAAATTATTTAAAAAATTTTAAGACATATGCATTAAAAGAGACTGGAAATGTTAAAAGATAACAGGAGAAAATATTTGAAATTGTATAATCAATAAAGATTTAATATAAATAATAAAGAAAGAATGCCATGAAACAGTGGTCACTCTAGACTGGGAATGGCAGAGGGAAATGGGAATGGAAAGAAATTTAGTAAGGGGCCTCAAAACACAGAGAAGGTAAATTGTTTCTGGTTCTCCTTTATCACAGCAAAGCATTTGGTTTAAAAATACATAATATATTTCAAAGTAACTAAAAGAATTAAATTCCCTACACACAAAGATTACTGATAAAATTGAGGTGTTTATTACCCATATTCAATTATAAGATTTTATTTTATTCATTTATTTATTTTTATTTTTATGTGTATTAGTGTTATGCCTGCATGTGTGTAGGTGCACCCATGTCATGCAGAGCCCATGGAGGACAGAAGAGGGCATCAGATCCCCTGGAACTGGAGTTATGGATGGTTGTTAGCTGCCATGTGGTTTCTGTGATTCAAACCCAGATCTTTTGCAAGAACAGCTAGTACTCTTAAGATTTAGCCATCTCTCCAGCCCTGAGTTATAATGTTTGAGTCTGGTTACATGTATACCTATATTGGTTTACCATAACATACTCCAGAAACATGTACAAATATTATGTCTTGATTACAAAAGAATAAAAATTCTTACAAAACAGTAATAAAAAGACAAGCCTATTTTTAAAACAGGTAAATGATTAGAATAGGCATTTCTTCAAAGAAGAAGCAAACAAAGATATTCAGGATCATTAACCATCAGAGAAATGCAAGTCAGAGCCACAAGGAGATACCACCTCATACTCCCTGTGATGGCTATATTCAAAATGAAAAAAATAGTGTTAACAAAGCTGTATAAAAAATAGAACACTCACCACTGCTAGTGGGAACATAAAATGGTGCCATCATTTTAGAAAACAGTGTGGCAGCACCTCATCTATAAGTTCACAGCAAGATAATTAAAAATATATAATTGTACAAAAAACTCTAACATTCACAGTAGCCTTACTTACAATAGTCAGAAAGCAGAAACAAAACAGTTTCTATCAGCTGAAAAATGAATAAACAAAATAAGACATCTATACAGTTGACTATTACTCCATTAAAAAGCATAAGGTACCGACAAGCCACAAGCATCTGGATGAACCCTGAAAACATTAAGTGAAAAGAAACTAGGCACAAAGGCTACAGGAAATGTATATGAAATGTCCAGAATATGCAAATCCACAAAGTAGATTAGTGGTTTCCAGGAGCTGGGACGATGAAGCCATGGAGCATGTCTGATAAGAGAGTACAGTGTTTCTTTTGGGGTGATGAAAGTTAAATAGTGGTGATAGTTTTACAGCCTGCCAAAGATCCTAAAAACCAAAAAGTTGTACCCTTAAGGAAAGTGAATTGTGTAGTCCTTGTGAGTCATCCACCTAGGTAGGCAGGTGGATGATAGCAATGGGCAGAAGTGGGGGGGAAAGGCCACTAAGAATAAGAGTGGGGGGCAGGGAAGGGCTGGGAAGATGACTTAGTTAACCACTTGCCTGGTGTTTCAAGTCCCAGAAACCCTCATAAATGTCAGGTGGGCTCTGTAATTCCAACCTGGGAAGGCAGAGACAAAGGTTCCCCAAAGCAAGTTAACTAGCAAGACTACGCATATCAGCAAACTCTGGCTTTGATCAAGAGACTCTGGAAGAGTGACTGAGGATGACTCCCAATATCAACCTCAGGCCTCCACATGCACAAACACACACACACATCCGTACATACACAGACACACATATACACACATATATGTGCACCTAAACATTCCTAAACATGTACATGCATGCCACTACATATACACATGAAAAGCAGAAAAAGAAAAAAATAAGAATGAGGAATGCTGTAGAGGTAGCTCATCTGGTCAAATGCTTGTCTTGCAAATATGAGGACCTAAGTTTGATCCCCATAAACCAATAAGCAAAAAGCTGGACATAGTAGCACATGCTTGTGATCTCAGTGTTGGGAAGTGGAGAAAGGCAGAGCCTTGGCACTCACTAGTTACTTAACAGGCTTCAATCCTGTCTCAAAAAAAAAAGGTGGACAATACCAGAGAAATGACATGCACAACTGTCCTCTGGCTTCTGCATGTACACACACACATAAGAATACACACACAGAGACCTGCTGGCCTCTCTCACTGGCAGGCTCCAATTCCTTCACCTCAAGTCCCAGGACCAACTTCCCAAACCAGATTAACTATTCACCGTACCATAGACCCCTAAGTCCTCACCCAGGTGGTTCCATCACTACCAAATTCCCAGTCTCTGCATCAGGCAGGCAAACATGTTCAGCCAGGACTCTGGTAAGTCAGATCAAGCTCACTGTCTCCCTACCCCATTTTTTCATCCACCCCCACCCAATCCCCTGCCAGCCTCTCTCACAGGTAGGCTACAATTCCTTCACCCCAAGTCCCACGACCAACTTCCCAAACCAGATTAACTAATGACCCTACCATAGATTCCCTAGGTCCTCACCCAGGAGGTCCCCTCACCGCCAAATTCCCAGACTCTGGACCAGTCAGCCACAACTGCTCAGTCAGGAGTCTGACCAGTCTACTACCTAGCAAGAACTTGAAATACCCACCAATTTGTCTTCTATACCCAAACAAAAAGTAACTAAGACACATAAACAATATTAACAGAACCAAATTAAATTAAACAAAAACAGAGTAGAAGCTCCTGTTGAACACATAACACATAACTAACAAAGAACATCCATATGCCCAAACAGCAATGCAAAAACAAAAACAATATGAAAAAACAGGAAAATATGTCCCCAACAAAACCCATGAGTCCTACAGAAGTGCACAGCATTGAGAACCACCCTGTAGAACCCCAAGATGCAAAATTTAAGAGAATATTCATAAACATGATCAAAGAACTTTAAGAAAACACAAACAACTCAAAGAACTCAAAGAGGAAAGACATAAACTTTGGCAGAAGCCCAAGAATATACAAATATGCATCTTAACAAAATATCAAAAACAATTCATAACTTGAAAAGTGGATTCACTAAAGAGATAGAAATAGTGAAGAAAACCCAAATGGAAATGAATACAGGACTGAAAAACTCAATAAACCAATTAGAACAACAGGAGAAAGTCTCACAAGCAGAATGAATGAAATAGAAAACTGGAGGATAAAGTTGAAGATCTGGACTCCTTAAGCAAAGACTATGCAAAATTCAAAAAAATACAGACATAGAATACTCAGGAAATGTGGGACAACATTAAATGACCAAATCTATGTACTATAGGCATACAGAAGGAGAAAAACCTCAAACCAATGGCATCGTACAGATCTTCAATAGGATTATAGAAGAAAACGTCCCTAAATTAAAGAAAGACATACCCATAGAGATTCAAGACACACAGATAACACCATTATGACATGATCAGAACAGAAAGTCTCCATGACATACCATAGTAAAAACATTAAATGTACAGAACAAAGAGAAGGTTCTGAAAGCTGCTAGAGAAAAACAAGTTACATTTAAAGGAAAACCCATCAGAATTACAGCTGACTTTTCAATGCAAACTATGAAAGACAGAAGAGGATGTAACAAAGTATTCCTAGTTCAAACAACCATGGATGCCAACCCCAAATACTTTATCCAGCAAGACTATTTATCAAGGTTGAAGAGGAACAGAAACTTTTCCATGACACAAATAAGCTGAAAGAATTCATGTCTTCCAAACCAGCACTACAGAGAATACCTGAAGCAATACAGAGGACTGAAGAAAGGAATGAATATGCCCAAGAGAGAAACACAAAATAGGGCCACAAACACAAATAAATGCAAATGACAGTATACCATACACACCTTTCAATAATAACACTAAATATCAATGGCCTCAACTCCCCTGTCAAAAGACACAGGCTGGTGCAATAGATCAAGAAAGAAAACTCATCTTTTTGTTGTCTTCAAGAAACTCATTGCACCTTCAAGGATAGACTAGTGTCTATCAGGGTGAAAAGATGGAAAAAAAGTATTCCAAGAAAATGACCCTAAGAAGCAAGCAGGTGTTGCAATTTTAATATCTGACAAAATAGACTTCAAATTAAAACTCATCAGAAGAGAGAAGATATCACAATCATAAACATTTATGCACCATACTCTGGAGCACCCGATTTCATAAAATCAGTAGCCCAGGACTATGAGACAGAGATTGATACCAATTCAGGGGTAGTGGGCTACTTTAATACACCACTGTCTTCAAAAGACAGGACAACTGGACAAAGAATCACAGAGAGACTTCTGAATTAAATGACATGCAACATGAAATGGACCTAACAGATATATACACAATATTCCACCCAACCACCAAAGAATACACTTTCTACTCAGCAGCTCATGCAAGTTATTCTAAAATCGACCACACTCTGGGACACAAAACAAATCTCAACCAATACAAAAATTGAAATAATTCCATGCCATCTATCAGACCACACTGTGATAAAGTTTATAATCAACAGAAAAAGAAGCTTTAATAAATACAAAAACTCATGGAGATTAAACAACGCACTCCTGAATCATGAATAGGTCAAAGAAGAAATTAAGAAAGAAATAAAAGTATTCCTGGAACAGAATGAAAACAAGAACACAACAAAATACAACAAAACCTCTGGGACATTCTAAAAGCAGTCCTAAGAGGGAATTTTATAGCTCTTAGTGCCTACATTAAAAAATTCAGGAAGAGCATATGTAAACAATTTGACAATACAACTCAAGACTCTGGAAAGGCAAGAACAACCCAACTCCAAACCTAGTAGACAAGAAGAAATAATAAAACTCAGCAGAAATTAATGAAATAGAAACAAAGAAAATAATACTCCCCCCAAAAATCAGTGAATCTAAGATCTAGTTCTTTGAGTGGTTATACAAGATACCCTTAGCCCAGTTACCCAAAGGAAAGAAAGTAAATCCAATTCAACAAAATCAGAGATGAAAGGGGAAACATCACAACAGACAACAAAAAAATCCAAAACATTGTAAGGAAATACTTTTAAAATCTATACTCTATTAAGTTTGAAAAACTAAAAGAAATGGATGAATTTCTAAAATCATGGTCACCACCAAAGTTAAACCAAGAGGAGATCAGCAGCCTAAACAGATCCATAACACATAAGGAAATTGAAACAGTAATACGGAACCTCCAGACTGAAAAAAGCCCAAGCCCAGATGGATTCACAGCAGAATTCTACCAGATATTCAAAGAAAATCTACAACCAATACTGCTTAAATTATTCAAAAAGATAGAAACAGAGGGAGAACTCCCAAACTCCTTCTATGAAGCCAGTACCAAAACCAAGTAAAGATACAACAAAAGAAGAAAATTATAGACCTATATCCTTAATGAACATAGATGCAAAGATACTCAAAAAAATCCTTGCAAACCATATACAAACATACATCAAAAAGATCATCCACCACAATCAAGTTGGCTTAATTCTAGAGATGCAGGGATGGTTCAGCATATGTAAGTCAGTAAATGTAATAAAACATATAAATGGACTTAAAGACAAAAACCACATGGTCATCTCAATAGATGCAGAAAAGACATTGCACAAAATCCAACATGGATTCATGTTAAAAGTCCTAGAAGGAATTGGTCTGGAGGTAACATACTTCAACATAATTAAAGCTATATATAACAAACCCATAGAAAGCCAGGAACCAGACAGGACTGTCCACTATCACCACTCTTTTTCAGGAACCACACAGGACAGTCCACTATCCACTCTTTTTCAATATAGTGCTTGAAAGTCTTGCAAGAACAATAAGACAAGAGAAGGAAATTAAAGGAGTAGCAATTGGAAAAGAAGATGTCAAGTTTTCCCTATTTGCAGATGATATGGTATTATATATAAGAGATGCCAAAAATTCCACTAGAAAACTGTTAGAATTGATTAATACTTTCAGTAAAGTGGCAGGATACAAATCAATCTACAAAAATCAGTAGCTTTTCTATATACCAATAACAAGAAATCAGAAAAAACAATCAAGGAAACCCTCCCATTCTCAAAAAAAAAATAAAATATTTAGGAATAAACCTAACAAAGACATTAAAGATTTCTCTAATGAAAATTTCAAAATTCTAAAGAAGAAGATAGAGGAAGTTTAGGAGATGGAAGGACCTACCACACTCGTGGATTGGTAGAATCAATATTGTGAAAATGACCATCTTAGCAAAAGCAATTTATAGATTAAATGCACTCCCAATCAAAATACCCACAACATTCTTCACAGAGCTTGCCAAAATCATCCTAAAATTCATATGGAATCACAAAAGACCCCAGATAACCAAAAGAATTTTGGGCAAAAAAGAACAATGCTGAGGGATCACCACACCAGATCTCAGATTATATTACAGAGCTACACTCACAAAAACAGCATGGTACTGGCACAAAAACAGAGATAGATCAATGGAACACAATAGAAGATCCAAACATGACTTCATATACTTTCAGCCACCTGATATTTGACAAAGGTGCAAAGAACACACAATGGAAGAAAGCATCTTCAACAAATGGTGCTGGCAAAACTGGATCTCTACCTTCAGAAGAATGAAACTTGACCCTTTCACCCTGAACAAAAGTCAACTCCCCAAATGGATCAAAGACCTCAATATAAAACCTGAAACTCAGAAACTTCTAGAAGAAAACATAGGTAGAACCCTCCAAGATGTAGGCATAGGAAAGGACTGTCTAAATCAGACACCAACTGCTCAGGCACTAAGACCAACAATCAACAAGTGGAACCTCATCAAATTACAAAATTTCTGTACAGCAAAAGAAACAAGGATGAGAAGACAAAACTCATGGAGTGGGAGAAAATCTTCACCAGCTACACATCCAACAGAAGATTAATATCCAGAATATACAAAGAACTCAAAAAAGAAAGAAAGAAGAAAATAAATGACCCAATAAAAAGATAAGCAATAGACCTAAACAGAGTTCTCAAATGAAGAGATAAAAATGGCTAAGAAGCATCTTAGAAAGTGTTCAACATCCTTAGTAATTAGACAAATGCAGGTAAAAACCACTTTAAGATTCCATCTTACCCCAGTCAGATTGGCAAAGACCAAAAGCATGAAAGACTTTAAATGCTAGAGAGGATGTGAAGAAAGGGGAACACTCATTTACTGCTGGAGGGAATGCAAACTCATGCAACCCCTATGGAAAGCAGTGTGAAGAACCCTCAGAAAACTAAAACCGAAACTACCATATGATCCAGTGATACCACTTCTTGGCATATACCCAAAAAACTCATCATACTGTAGAGATACCTGCAGGGCGGGTCTCTCTCTCTCTCCACGGTGGGCGCAGGCGGGCTCTGCAGGTGGCTACAGGCAGGCTCTGCGCCAAGCTGCGGGAGGCTCAGGCCAGCTGCGGGAGGCTCTCCCTCTGCTAGCAGGTCGTTGGTCACCGATCCACGAGGGCAGGGAGAGCAGAAGCAGCGAACGGGGTCAGGACGGCCAGTGAGTGCTGACGGAAGACACCTCTTCCGGGAAGACTGAGCACAGGCTGGTCCCAGGCGCAGTGAAACAGCTCAGCTCCAGACAGATTCAGTGATACAGCTCCATTTATTAGTGGGAAAAGTAGAGAATTTATAGTGTGGAAGCAGTAGCAAAAGCCTCAGTTGATAGGTGCTCATAGTATGCTTTATTTACATGTGGCAGTGGGCTTCTGTCTTCCAGACTGTCAGACAGTGCCTGATTATCATATAGAAAAAACCTGGTAGTTTCTATGCCAGAGGTCATGTTTCAGATAAGGCATCTGTGTTTGGCGGCACTTCAAGGTGAGCCAGGAAGAGAGCAGGAGACCCCCTGCTGAAAAAAGGAGTCTCTCCAACAGGGGCCAAGCCTCTCAGGGCTATCCGGACATGGAGAAACTGCAACCCTAACAGCAGGGTTCCCCAACATAGGAAGAGTGGCTGGATAATCCAGTGAGGGTCCAATGACCCTGCTTGGCTCTCCTTTAATAAATGAGCACAATTGTGATGATGTTTAGTGATCAGGCTTACCTGAAGTCGTGATGATGGTAGTTGCTGTACAGCATCATCTTATTAAAAGGACCTGGAATTTAAAGTGATCCACATATGAGGGAGAACATACGTCGTTTGTTTTTCTGAGTTTGTGTTACTTCACTTAGTATAACGGTTTTACAAAGAAACAGCATTCCTTTCCCAATACCACACATGTCCCCCCATGTTCAGCAGTTATTAAGTCCAGTGCTCTTCTGTTTTGGAACACAACCCTGGCAAGAGAGTTCATTTATCGTTGGAGAAATTCCAGGCTGTCAGTCGTGGATGCCATTGTCTGGTCCAGCTTGTCTCGAAAATATCCCACCAGGTGCTGGGTTTGCACAATTGCAGCCTTAGCAGCGCCTCCAGCACCCAGGGAGAGTGCAAGTCCGATCCCTACCAGCAAAGGGATGAATATTTCTCTCCGTTGATGGCTGTGAAGGAGGAGGGCGGCTTCCTCTTTCTCGAGTAGGTACACCTGGGGCGTAATCATTACCAGTATACAAAAGGTGGACAAAGAGGAATTAACACAGTTTTGGGCTTTTCCTTTGCACCATAGGAAAAGAGGAGGGGCGATGCATGCTATACTGGAGAGAGTAATGTTAGTGAGGCATTTGTAATGAGTAGGCTTACTCTTGCTGGAAATGCAAATTGGATAGTTAGCCAGTTGTTCGAATAAGGGGGATATCCATTAGGTGAGAGTCAGTGAAATCTTTTTTTGTTTCTGGGTAGAGAAGGGTGGTGTTAACCGGTACTGCTGTCAGTAAAGGTCTATTGCTGGATGCACAAAAGAAACAGTTAGAGGCATTGGGGTGGGTGGTGAAAGGAAGAAAGTTAGCAACATACTGAATGTATTTGCTCCAGGACATAGTTGATCTTATCTGGTCCTCTGTTTGTCTTTCCTGTAGAATAATATTATGATGAGTTAGCACAGACTTAGCTGCAGGTACAAGCTGTCGAGAGATATGAAAGTCAGCTGTAGGGTACCTAGCGAATGCACCTGAGTAGAACTTTCCTATTACTCCAATACACCAGCAATCGTCCCATGGATCTGCAATATATTAGCGAATACTTATTATCTTCTCTGTCCTGTCATGCCCCGATATCTCCCAGTGAATCCTTGTTCCAACCTACAGGGATTGAAATAGTGGCAGCCCCCATAGGTATCAACTTCCTTGAGGGCATGATGGATCTCTTTGTCAAAAAGGGAAGCAAGCATATTCGTTAGTTCCATATCCGCTAGCATTTGGGTGTATTATGATTTCTATGGGTTTTTGACAGCCCACTAGGGGGCAGTCTGCGGTTCCAATTACCTGATTTTTTCCTTGAAATGTTTCCCTGACATAAAATCTCCAGAACATGGTATTAGGGAAAGTGGGGCTGGCTGAAGCGTTGCTGTTAAGCAGGGTAAAAATGGCCATGAGGATGACAGAGAAAGAAGCTCGGGGGGGGCATCTGCGGTGAGCAGTCTCCACTAGATCATGGATCTCTTTCCACGTGATCTGGTGTGGCTTTGGGTGTCGTTTCCGCATCTTCCTTTTCTTTGTCTCTGACAGGGTCATGCAAGCCATCTTTTTTGTGGGTAGGGAGGTGCAGGATATTTCTGGCTGGAACCCAGATAGGCTTTGGTTAATCCTGTTGGAAAACACAAGCAAATCCCCTCCCTGTGGTCAGCAATGGATCTGGCCCTTTCCAGATGTCATCAAGGGGGTCCCTCCATTTAACCATGATGGGTGGGTATGGGGTGTGTCTGGGCCCAGTGTCAGGTGATGGGGGGGGGCCTCAGACCCTCGATATACATTAAGTACACTAAGGATAAACAAGGCTAATGTTAATTGAATATTGGGGGACTATGTTGTTTGAGCCTATCTTTTTAGTTGGCCTTTTAAGGTTTTATGTGACCTTTCCACAATGGCTTGTTGAGGGTAAACAAGGCTAATGTTAATTGAATATTGGGAGAATATGTTGTTTGAGCCTGTCTTTTTAGTTGGTTTTTTAAGGTTTTATGTGAAGATCCCTTAGGACTTTGGGGATTTTTCGTTTCTAGCAGTATTAAGATAGGAAAGCAAAGTGGGGTGAAATGCTGATTTCTAAGGGAACATGCCTAGGATCAAGATCTCAGGTGATTCCAACTCAGTCCACAGCACAAGCCTTTCCACAGGCTTAAGGAACTGGCAACCATCCTTGTGACTTTTAACTGGTTGCTGCATTGCCAGATTTTTGTATTAGAAAGATGTATAGATAGGAGGTCTTTGCCTACACCCATGCAGGCTGTCGGGGTCCGTTAAGAGGACTAAGAGCCTTCAGCTAGCATCAAGGAGTAGCCTTGACCAGAAAGCCTCAGTTGCTCCTTCATCTTTAACGGTCCCACACGAAGACTCAGACTGAAAATAAAAGGAGGAAAAGAGAGAAGAGACTACCAGTCCCCAAGAGTGGGGCGGCTTAGAGGCAAAGCTGCCTTTTACGCTCCTGATGAGAGGTGATAGGAAAAAGAGATTTCTGATGCCCTCCTGATGGGAGGGATACTCACGATGTCCTCCTGATTGGAGGGATACTCCTGATAGGAGAAAGGGATTGCTGATGCCCTCCTGATGAGAGGGATACTCAGGAACTCTGCATGTTCCAGGAGCCGCATGTTCGGGCACCAACTGCAGGGCGGGTCTCTCTCTCTCTCTCCACGGTGGGCGCAGGTGGGCTCTGCAGGCGGCTGCAGGCGGGCTCTGCGCCAAGCTGTGGGAGGCTCGGGCCAGCTGCAGGAGGCTCTCCCTCTGCTCGCAGGTCGTTGGTCACCGATCCACGAGGGCAGGGAGAGCAGAAGCAGCGAACGGGGTCAGGACGGCCAGTGAGTGCTGACGGAAGACAGCTCTTCTGGGAAGACTGAGCACAGGCTGGTCCCAGGCGCAGTGAAACAGCTCAGCTCCAGACAGATTCAGTGATACAGCTCCATTTATTAGTGGGAAAAGTAGAGAATTTATCGTGTGGAGGCAGTAGCAAAAGCCTCTGTTGATAGGTGCTCATAGTATGCTTTATTTACATGTGGCGGTGGGCTTCTATGTTTCAGGCTGTCAGACAATGCCTGATTACCATATAGAAAGAACCTGGTAGCTTCTACCAGAGGTCATGTTTCAGATAAGGCATCTGTGTTTGGCGGCACTTCAAGGTGAGCCAGGAAGAGAGCAGGAGGCCCCCTGCTGAAAAGGGGAGTCTCTCCATCAGGTGCCAAGCCTCTCAGGGCTATCCAGACATGGAGAAACTGCAACCCTAACAGCAGGGTTCCCCAACAGATACCTGTACATCCATGTTTGTTGCTGCTGTTTTACAATAGGTAGGAAATGGAAACAACCTAAATGTCCCTCAACTTATGAATGGTTAATGAAAATGTGTTACATCTACTCAATGGAGTTCTACTCAGCAGTAGGAAAAGATGAAATTATGAAATTTTCAGGTAAATGGATGGAGCTAGAGGGTGTTATACTAAGTGAAGTAAAACAAATGCAGAAAAGCAAGCGATGTATGTACTCCCTCATTTGTGAACTGCAGTAGCATCAATCCCTTATACTGACTATATAAATTCTGATGTAACACCAGGAGCCAGGGAAAGGGAAAGGATACATGGAGGTAAAGGACAAGAAACAACCTAAAAGGGGGATAGTAGGGAACAGATGTTTGTCCCCGACCGCTTTCCGTCTCGCCGGCAAGAACGACGCGGGAGGACAAGTCAGGATCCTTCTGCAGCAGTTTATTGTATGCGCATCTTACACTCTTAGAAGCTTAAAGACCGAAGACGCCGAGAAGCGGGAGAGCGGTTGCTTATATAGTCTAAAGGTCCCATCTATGATGTATAAGAAGCGGATTGGTTGCTGGAGATCACGCCACGGGAGGAGGCAAGGGAGAGCAGGCTCTTGTGCACGCCCCTTATGGGCGCAGCAGGATGTTTACTGTTAAGAAGGTCCGGATACCGGCGCCATCTTGTAATGGCGGCGGAGGCTGTGGCTCTCCACAGATGTTACCCGAGGGAGTTGTAAATGGTGGGAGTAACCAGCAGGGAGGAGAGGAGGGAGGAACATGCAAGGGACCATGGTGTGGAACAGAGAGGGAAGTCAGAAGAGAAAAGATGATGGGATTTGGGAGGTATTCGGGGAGAGTGGGGATAATAGGGCACTGTGATTAGGGAGGGAGGAGGGAAGCTGGATGGGAGAAAAAAGAATGGAGATGAGTGAATTTTAGGGGACTAGGAAGTCTAGAAGGAAAAGTAATGCCCTAGAAACCCTATGAGAAACACACATAGAGTATCTGAACATTAATCCATATGTATATGGGAGCTGCTTGGCAAGGAACACAGTGCCAGATAATAGAGACCTCTCTTAGGATGACAAGCATGGTGTACAGTACTCATCAAACAGCCTTCTTTTTGCAATAGGTGGAGGCTACTGCGGAGTTGCACATCTGGTCAGGCACAGAGAACATACATCTAGGAGATACCCAGTACTAGGTGACGTATCTGCAGTCAAATCTCTACAACTAAGGCTCATGAAACATAGTGAAATAAGGGGTATAGATAGGACTAATGCACCCCTCAACTCTCACTAGTGAGGCTTCCTTGTACATCAGAGTGCTATGCACACAGAAGGCTACAACTGGCCAAGTTTTGGAGAATAAGAGACTGTAGAGTGTAGGATGGAACTCCTATATGGAACCTCACCCACCCACAGCTCAGGGGCCATTGTGGAAGAGGGGGCAGAAAGATTGTAAGAGCCAGGGCAGGTTCATGAACACAGGGAGATGGAGGCTTCCAGGCCAGTGGAGGCTTGTTCATGTGAACCTGTGGCAGCAGTGGTGTCAAGCAAGGTACCCATGCCAGCTCAATTAAACAAGGGCCCAAAGGGGAGGTAGAAATAGGTGGAGGGACAGCACTAGATTGAGAACTACTTGAGACTGATTGCTGCTGGGTGAGGGAGTGTATGACTATTATATGGCCACTGGATGGGCTGACTAGACTCCAGTGGACGCATTTACACTTAAGGGCACTTGCGTACAAACACCTGAATGAATAGGACTCAGCATGTATGGCAGAGTGCATAGGGTTGGGTAGTGGAGGGGTAGGGGGAGGCACGGCTGGGGGAGGGGGTCTGGATTTCAGTGGGAAATGTATGAAATTTTTAAAGCTCAATAGAAAAAATACACACACAAGCATACATGAGTGCATGTGTGTAAACACAGAGTAAAAATGAATAGAAGCAGGTCTTTTTCACCCTGGGTTGATCAACAGATTTGCTGGCTCACAATTACAGGTGTTGGGGAAAAGAACACTATATGGACATTTTATGGACCTGGTGTGACCACCAGCTGGAAAATGGCCAGCTATGCTTCCTATGTCAAGCAACTAGTTCCTAATACGTATGAGAAATGAATTCTATTCTTACCTGTGAGCTTAAAAAGTATCCAGAGAACAGAAATGAAAGTGGGGTGACCTCCTTAAAGATCTTCACAGCATTAGACAAAAACAGGATGTGATTCAGCCAAAGAATTTGGCCAAGTCATAGAAGACAGTAGCCTTGGATGTGTTTGGGAGTGAGTCACTTGTCAACAGACACTGTTGAAGCCACCACACTTCCAGTGGTGCTTCATAACCAGAACTGTTAAGACCAAAATCTATAAATTAGAGATGAGATTGAAGTTTTCAAATGAAAGGGACTAAGCTGTAAGGAAATGGAATGAAGCCTGAAAAGTTATGCAATTGAGCTGTGACTGCTTTCTCTGTGGGAGGTGGAGGTTCATCATGGCAGAGCTGGGAGCCATAAATGTGAAAAAATAAAACCATTTTGTGTTTATACTCTGAAAAGAGACTCATAATATGAACCAGTTACATATGCCACCTCCACAGGCTGGAAGACAAGTTTTGAAACGAAACCACTTGCTCCCAGCTCCTGGCTTTATTTAGGGAACCTGTTTCCTAAGATTCTCAACTTCTGGGTGCATTAAAAAATCAGTGTACCAGATGGTAAACACACTAAAAAACTGCATGTACTATATAGTTCATGAGACATTGTAAAAGAATTTTTAGAGATAAAATTTTTTACTATATCTTAGAGCTAACTTTAAAGAATTCTTAAAGCTGTATCTTTTAAAGGATATGATTCAATTTTACCAAATACATAACTTGACTCTGCCAAATACACAACATAGCAATCTATAAAAAAGAACAATTCTAATTTGGAAAATCACTGAGAGTAGATTTTAAGTGTTCTTACTCCAAAAGATGGTATGTGAGGTGATCCATATGCCAGTTATCTTTGAGCCTTGAGCCACTCACATATATATATAGATAGATAGATATCATAGCATCATATTGCACATGATAAATACATAAAACTTTGTCAATGTTTTGTCATTTGGGTCCAGAGAAATGGTTCAGGAGTTAAGAGCACTTGCTGCTCCTATAGAGGACCCAAGTTTGGTTCTCAGCACCCACATGGCAGCTAACAACCATCTTTAATTCGAGGTCCAAGGGATCT
Source organism: Nannospalax galili (assembly GCF_000622305.1). Classification (NCBI taxonomy): domain Eukaryota; kingdom Metazoa; phylum Chordata; class Mammalia; order Rodentia; family Spalacidae; genus Nannospalax; species Nannospalax galili. Next base: position 2,917,517 of record NW_008356458.1, read on the forward strand.
GACTCCATCTTCTGGGCATTGCATGACATGAGTACACTTACATACATGCAGACAAAACACTCATTCACATAAAATAATTTTTTTCTCATTTGATTTTTTTAAAAAAAGAATAATTGGGGATGGAGAGATGGCTCAGTGGTTAACAGCACTGACTACTCTTGCAGAGGACCTGGGTTCAAGTCCCAGCACCCACATGGTGGCTACAAACCATCCTTGACTCTAGTTCCAGGGGAATCCAATGCCCTCTTCTGACCTCCATGGCACTGCACGACACAGGTGTACTAACATACATGTAGGCAATACACTTATACACATAAAAAAATAAAAATTAAAAAAAAAGAATAATTTAGACTGGTACTATAGCTCTGTGGCAGAACACTAACCTAGGATGCATGAGTCCTTAAGTTCAGTTCAATTCCCAACACACACCAAAAAAATCCAAGATTCACTTTATAAATGCACTGCTAAACCAGACAGGATGGACCATGTCTATAATCCCAGGACTTTAGAGGTACAGGCAGAGGATCAGGATCAGGAATCCAAGGCCATCCTCAACTGTGTAGTCAGTTTTAGGCCAGCCTGGTCTATGTGAGAACCTGTGTCAAAAACAAGAAAGAAAGCCAGCAAGCTAGTTCACTGGATAAAGGCACTTGCTACCAAGTCTGATGATCTGTGTTCAATTCCCACAATCTGCTTGGTGGAAGGTAGGAATCAACTCCCTCAAACTGTCCTATGATATTCATACAAGGGCCAAGGCACATATGAATGCACACAAAAATAATAAAGAAAGAAATAAAGAAATGTAAAAATGTTCTTGCCAGGCGTGGTGGTGCACGCCTTTAATCCCAGCACTCAGAGGCAGAGGCAGGCGGATCTCTGGGAGTTCGAGGCCAGTCTGGTCTCCATAGCAAATCCAGGCCAGCTAGGGCTACAGGGAGACCCTGTCTCAAAAAGACCGGGGGAAAAAAAAAGTTCTTAAAATATTTTTAAAAGAGAGAAGGGGAGGAAAAAGAAAATAAAAAATAAATGTACCCCAGGTGTGGTGGCGCATGCCTTTAATCCCAGCACTTGGGAGGCAGAGGCA
>NW_008356458.1:2918753-2928648 GCF_000622305.1 Nannospalax galili
TGTGGGGAACTTCAGCCTACTCAACTCATTTTAACTTATTTTTGCTTGTCATACTACTAAATTGGGAATTTAAAGATGAAAAGACATACTGCTTCCCCTCAACTCTTTCATAAAACCAGGAAGTATTTAATTGAATGTTTCTTAAAACAGTTTAACAAAGCAAGACAATAGAGAAAAGAATGGAATCCCAATGTCCTAAAAACACCACAAACTGGGTAAACAACAGAAAATGATTGTCTCAAAGTTGTAGACACTATAAGCCTAAGATCTGGGCAGGTGAAAGAGCTACATCCTCCCTGAAGGCAGATGAAGATCTCTTCCAGACCTCTCGCCTAGCACCCAGGAATGCCACGGCTTGTCATAGCAAAACTGCAATCTTCAAATGGCTCTGTGTGTGTGTGTGTGTGTGCGTGCGTGCGTGCGTGCGTGCGTGCATGTGTGTGTCTGTCTGTCTGTCTGTGTCTGTGTGTGTCCGTCCAAATTTTCCCTTTTTATGGGGACACAGCCATGTTGAATCAGGGTGCATCCTAATCATGTCATATTAACTTAATCATCTGAAAAGATCATATTTCCAAATAAGCTGTCATTCACAGATCCTGGGAGTTAGGACTTCAATACTTGTGGTGGAGAGAAGGGAGTCCCAATTCAACCCGTAACAGCTTATCAAGGGAATAAGTAGGAGCTGGGTGCTCTGGCGGGCAGAAAAAGACATGTAGCAGGAAAGGGTTGTGTAAAATGAGGTTGGACAGGTGATGAACCCAAATGATGAAGACTAGCACATGCCTTTGGTGGTATCTCCACTTTTAGGTGACAGAAGTCACAGAAAAACCACTCTGTAATATGGGACACAGGCATATGGGGCACAACTACAGACAAGGAAACTGTGAGATTACTGTACTTCCAATTCAGGGGATAATGATGGAAAGGGTTGATTTAACTTCTCTGTGGAAGAGGAAAAATGCCAGAGGAATGAGAAGATGAGCAGACGTATATTACCAACCACAGGTTCCTAGTTATGTTATATCATTCAGTCCTCATAGTAGCCACAAATATCATTGATATTAATACAATTTGGGCCTGTAGCAATGGCTCAGCCATTAAGAGTACTGGTTGCTTTTGCAGAGGACCCAAGTTTGGTTCCCAGCACCCCCATGGCAGCTTTTTGTAACTCCAGCTTTAAGCAATTCAGTGCCCTCTTCTGGCTTCTGCAGGCATTGCACTACATGAGTGCACTTACATACATGCAGGCAAAATTCTCATATACATAGTATAAAAATAAATAATTTTCTTTTTATTGAATTTTTGTGATTTTCATACAATTTGATGGTATTTAGATCCCCCTCCCCTATCTGTACCTCTGCTCATTGCCCCCCACCCAATTTAATGTACTGTGTTATATACAGAATAAGACCTATTGTGGTGGTTTGAATGAGAATGTCCCCCATAGGCTCCAAGTATTTGGACATTTTGTCCCCAGTTGGTGAAGCTGTTTTGGGAGATTTTAAGAGGTGCAGCCTTTCTGGAGGGAGCATGTCACTGGGGGCAGGTTTTGAGAGTTCTGTTTCCTGTACCTGCTTGAAGATCAGAGTGCTCAGGTTTCTGCTCTGGCTACCTCTGCCATCATGCTTCTGATTCTAACCCAACTGGAATTGCAAGCCAAATAAACTCTTCTTTCTATCAGCTGCGCTGGTCATGGTGTTTTGTCACAGCAATAGAAAAGTACTAATATACCTATAGCATCTAATTGGTGTCCCCCTTCAGTGTGGGTCCATCCACTGGAGCCTGGTTATCCTACCAAGAGAACCATCCTTGAAAGAGACTGTCTCTGCCCCTCCCAGCAGCCATCAGTTGCCACAATTTCCTTAGGTTGGTTTGGGGTTTCTTACCTGCTTCTTCATGTCTGTGCTGGGATTTTGTCTGGTTTGAGCTTGTGCACATTGTCACCATTACTGGGGGTTCATATGAATAATTGATCAGCTGTCTGGGAAACTCTGTTTCCTTGTGATCATCTACTACCTCTGGCTTTTACAATCTTTCTGCCTCCTCTTCCACAATGACCCCTGTGCCTTGGGAAGCAAACTGGGAAGCTTCCCAGTTTGTGGTGTTTTAGGACACTGGGATTCCATTCTTTTCTCTATTGTCTTGCTTTGTTAAACAGTTTTAAGTTAAGAAACATAATATAGGTGCCCTATATTAAACAACAACAATAATAATAAAGAAATAAATATAAAAATAAATAAATTCAGTTTTACAAATAAAGTTACAGAGACCCTCACACATAACCCAAGGTCACGCACTCAGTAAACATCAGGGACAGCACTCAAAAAAAGGCTTCTCAAAAACAAGCCAAGCATATTGGTGCATACCTTTAATCCCAACATTCTGGAGGCAGAAGCACACAGATCTCTGTGAATTCAAGGCAAGCCTTGGATACACAGTGAGTTCTTAGCCAGTCAGGTCTATATAGTGAGAAAAAAAAAAAAAAGGAAAAAAAGAACAGGGAAAATGCTTACAACACAGGGTTAAGGGACACAATTTGAAGAAATAAGAACTAGGAGGGTTCAAAACAAGATATTAAGAGAACTTTGGAGGTTAAAGTTTAGGGGAGTATAATTATTTGTAATTCATAAAGAAAAGCTGGAAGCATTTTAACACACACTTTCCATATTTTGAGTTTTTATCCATGTGGCATACGTCCTTTAAAAAAAATTTGATAAATAAAGGACAACTGAGCAGAATAGGAACAACCTTCCAGAATACAAAGATCACACAGGTGCATAGAAGCTGGCTTTAATCTTTTGGGCAAAAACCCAACAACTTAGTTTTGCTTTTTTAACATGCCTGGTATGTCGTTATCATTATATGTTTTACTAAACATTGTCTACAGCAAAGAAGAAACATCTTTAAAGACTCTGTATGGGTTGCAAAGACACGTTAAATTTAATAACAATATATAAAAAAATTAGAATGCGTAATCCCTATCATCAGTTTGTTAAACTACTGATCTCCATCAAACATAAAATCAATGTAGTATTCAGCCTCAGTAAGAAATCACATTCAAATGAAATAGCAGAGAGAAGCTTTATTGCAGTTTTACCAGAAAGAATGCCAGGCCACACTAAGATAAAATACTGAGAATTTAAAATATTGTTGTTTAAAGCAAAGAAATGTTTCGGAGCCTAGATGAAGAGTTAGTTAAAGGGTTTGGAATGGAATTTACAAATGCCTATTTGAATTATAAGACACAGTAGATGCAGAGGCGCACAGAGCAAGTTAGGCATTCCTATTTAATTTATGTAGTCTTAATTAGAATCAAAATCGATTCATACAAACTTTCCACACTCTCTCTACTCCCCAGTTCCTCTTGCCTTATCAGAGTGAAGAAATAGAACTACTTGGTCCTTAGCACTGGAAAAAATCTTCACGGCACTGTGAATGGCTCTTAAGCCATAGTTATTACAATTTCAACCCTTTTTTACTAAATGGTACTTTTAGTGAAAATAATGATTCCCTCTCACAAGAGTGAAATGTAGGAGAACTGTCACTCAGCCAATTCTTATTTAGAAAAAGATTTTAAAAGAAACTCTTATTTTGAAACCTAAAGGTCATAAAACACTTCTTTTAAAATAAGGTGTATGGGTTTTGTCCTGCATCAATCACATACTCCTTTTTCCCATGACTGCCTTCAGAGACTTAATATCTCCAAACACACTGCCAAACAAGAACGCCAAAAATGTCTTCATTGATTGGATACTCTGCCCAATGAAAACTTATTTTTTTATTGGAAATGGCTGTCAGAGCTATTTTTATTGCTCTCCTAAAGGCTCCATCTGTAATCACGCATTTCACTTCTCTACTCTAAGAACAAAATGAATTAGATGACTGCCTCTTCTTTTCAGACTGCATACTGGGCCATTTTAGGAACTCAGACTGTGGGCCCAAAAGGAACTAATGCTCTACTCAGGTGCCTTTCCCCAGGGACTCTTTACACTCTTAAAGCCGGAAAAGTCACTGGGGAGAGAAGCCTCACAAACCTGCTATAAGCTTGCTCCTCTTCATTTAAAGTGCTTTAGAAAAACTTCCTGTATTCAACTTCAAAATACAACAGTAAAATACATAAAGCTTTTGGAAAGTAATTTATAAATGACTATTTGAATTAAAAGACACAAATAGGAGGCTGGAGAGATGGCTCAGTGGTTAAAAGCACTGGCTGCTCTTGAAGAAGACCTGGGTTTGAATCCCAGCACCCACATGACAGCTAAAAACCATCTGAAACTCCAGTTCCAGGGGATCCATTGCACTCTTCTGTCCTTCGTGGGCACTTCATGACGTGGGTGCACTTACACACATGCAGGCATAACACTCATAAAATAAAAATAAATAAATAAAAGACACAAATAGCTAGGCATGGTGGCACATGCCTGTAATCCCAGCATTGGGAGGGTGAGGCAGAAGGATTACCACAAGCTTTAGGCCAGCCTGGACTACAGAGTGAGTTCAAGGACAGCGTGGAACACATGACAAGACCCTGACTCAAAACAGACAAAGGGGGCCAGAGTGATGGTTCAGGAGGTAAAAGCACTTGCCACACAAGCCTGATGACCTGAGTTTTATTCCCAAAACCCATAGTGAGGAGAGAACTTTCTCCTGACAGTTATCCTCTAACCTCCACATGTGCTCAGTTGCACACACACACACACACACACACACACACACACACACACACACAAATCATCTTTTAAAAAGCAGAGAAAAGTACAATATCACTTACTGCTTCTATTCTTGTGGAAATAGACGTGTTTATTCAACTAGAACTATTTGGCATGGGACTAGGGAGCAGACTTAGTAGGCAAAGAGCTTTCTGTCAAGCCTGAGAACCTAATGTTCAAATCCCCAATCCCCAGAACCAGAACCTTGAGGGTCAACCAGCCTGGCATGTGTAGCTGCAAAACAACAAAAAGACTCTGTCTTAAATAAGGGGAAAGGCAAGGATCCATACCCAAAGTTGTCCTGACTTCCACACATGAACTGTGACACATGTATGTCCGCATTCACAAACACAAATACAAATACACATGTACACACGCACGCACACACACACACACACACACACACACACACACACACACACAAAGGAGTCATCAAGATAGCTCTGTGGCTCAGTGGATTAAGGTACTTGCTGCCAAACCTGAGTTTAATCTCTGAGACCCACATACTGGAAGAAAACCAACACTCCCATGTTGTCTTCTGACCTCCACCCATATGTTTTGACACATGTGTGGACATGCACACACAGAGAAACAGATTAAATAAAATGCAATAAGAAATTCTATATATAGACAAAGAATTGTTTGACTGTCTAGATAAAGGATAAACTGAGGGGGATCTTTAGTGTTGGCCCTATCTCCAACTCATCTGAAATTTCAACATTACATACTTATTCTTTCATAGTTAAAGTCTTGCCTCTGTAGAAATCATTCATTATCATTAATATACGGTGAAATATTAACAAATTAAAGTGTCCTAAATAATATCTTTAGGGAATCTATTCACTGGGTTATTCGCTAACATGACAACAAAAATGTCCAACAGTAGGCATGAACTATGATAAAGAGAAAAGGCAAAGTATTAGACACCTCCTCGGAGGGCTGCGGAACTGGGCTGGCTTAGTACACTCAGGAAACTACATATCAAAGACTGTGTGACTTTTACATCTCCCTGCAATTCATCACCTCTTGGCTTAGGAGCACAGCAGGAAGATAGGAAAGCACAAAAAAAATGGAGAGGAGGGGGAGGGGATTTCTCAGCTTTTCCATTTTGCACACAACTAGCCCATCAATTAAGTTCCCACTACCTACATGTGAATGATCCATTTCACATGCAATCTTTGACATACATGTCTTCCACTATAGTGTGATATGCTTTGCCAGCAAAATGCCTTTAACTGGCTCCTCCAAGAAATTTACACTATTATCAAAAATTACTTCAAACTAGAGTGAGCAGGGGTAGACTAATCTACTAAAAGATGAAAAAGATACCATAAAGTTTATCCAAAAATTGAAAACAGAACTACCATATCACACAGTCATATCATTCCTAGGTATATATCCAAAGTACTCTAAGTAAGCATACAACAGAAATACTTGTACATTCATGTTTATAGCTGTACCAGTCACAAGAGTTAAGTAGAATCAGCCTAGATGTCCACAAATAGATGAACAGATAAAATCTAGTAGAGAAACAGAATGGAATTTTATTCAGCCATGAAGAAATATGAAATCATGACATTTGCAGGAAAATGTATGGAAATAAAAATCATTATGTTAAGCAAATAAGCCAGACTCAGAAAGACAAATACTGTATGTTTTCTCTCATATATATGTGGAACCTAAATTTAAATCTATATATGTATGTATATAGGTTTGTGTATACATGCATGTATAGGTAGGTCATGAAAGTGGAAGAGAGGAGAGGGTGGGTTTGGACCTCCATCAATGTAGTGGCTCTGATCCCAGCAGACCACGAGAGTGCCAAGCTCTGGCCTCCCTCTGGCCTCCTTCTGGAAGAAGGCCTGAGAACACAGGGGACTGCTTGAGAACCCCTTGATCCTGCCTCCCTTTGGTGGTGAGCGTCCCCTAATTGCACCATACCCATCCCCCTACCTGGGATTTTGTGAGGCCCCTCTCAAGTTCCCAGGGTAGATCTGGCTTTGGTAGGCTAAGGCTGAGATCCTAGCAGACAGCCTGAGAGAGTGAGTTTCAACCTCCATTGGTGTAGTGGTTCTGATCTCAGGAGACCAGCAGAGAATGCAGAATTCTGGTCTCCCTCTGGCATAGGAGCTGAGAACACAGGGGACTGCCTGACAGTACTTGGATCCTCCATCCATATGGTGAAGGAAGCCTGGGTGTACCTGACTGAAACCACAATTGGGCTACTGTGGATACTCCCGAATAGCTGATGTGAAGCCATCAGCTCCCTCCAAATTAAACCTGAGAGAACATGAACCCTCTGCCAACCAGCTTTATATAACCAATAATGTCTATTATAGTTGAGGGAAAAAGAAAAATTTTCCATGACAGGAATATCTTGAAAAAATACATGTCCACAAAACCAGCCCTTCAAAGAATACTTGAAGCAATACAGAGGGCAGAGAGAGAAACAACTATACCCCAGGGGCAGTAAAAGAAAATAAATAAAGGTATAATCTAGGAAATACAAAATTAGAGAACACAAACAGCAATCAAAATGATGGCAACCAATACATATCTTTCAATAATAACCTTAAATATCAATGGACTGAACTCCCCAGTCAAAAGGCCCAGGTTAGTGAAAGGATTAAGAAACAAAATCCATCTCTTCACTGTCTACAAGAAACCCATCTCACCTTCAAGGACAGACACTACCTTAAGGTAGAAAGGATGGAAAGGAATATTCCAAGCAAATGACACTAAGAAACAAGCAGGGGTTGTAATTCTAATATCTGACAAAAGAGACTTCAAAGTAAAACTAATCAGAAGGGATAGGAGGGTCACTTCATTCTGATCAAAGGAACAGTTAACCAAGAAGATATTACAATCCTTAACTTATATGCACCAAACTCTAGTTCACCCAAATTCATAAAAGCAACACTACAGGACTTTAAGACACAGATTAATCCCATCTCAGTAACAGTAGGGAACTTCAATACCCCACTGTCTCCACTAGACAGGTGTCACCAGGGTTCTCTTGGGGTCTTTTGCATGATCAGACAAACCATATAACATATTTTTATGTGAATTTATTATGGTTTATGCCCTTGGGTAGGGAGGGAGTAAATGGGGGGACTTACATAGAAATGTACACCTGGCACCCAGCTCTGCACGGCTTGGCCTGCCATTCCAGATCACTTCCACACCCACCCACAGTCTCCTTTAACTTTCACCCATGGATCTTGGGCCTGAAGTCTCGCCTCAGGTTGGTAAATGTCCCCTCTTGCGTCCATGTGGGTGAGATGCCAGGACTACCTTTTTCTCCACATCCACTGCCACACATTTGTGGCAGCTTGCCACTTCCATCACAAGATGGCTCCCAGAAGCCCCTCCACAGTCAATTCTCTGCAGCAGCCCTACCCCCTTGGAGGAAACAGGCAGTTTGGGACACACTCCACCCCTTTCCTCTGCTCTTACAATCATCCCGCCAATCTTCTGCTAAGGTCCCTGAGCCTTGGAGGGAGTGACAGAAGTAGGGAAATCTCTCTTGTATCATGGCAAGATAGTGACTTCTTGGGCCTCCCCATTAGTCATCTTTAGGCTGTGGCCATTGATCTATCTCAGTGGTGTTTCTTCTACTATAAAGACAAATGGAAGGAAGTAGACACATTTAAACAAACATAAATGTAAATACAAATGCCTAGAAGGTATCCTAGTAAGTGTACTATATTCATTAAGCAGTATACTTGTGATGGCATGAAATAACTACCATCTTCATGACTTCAGCTGAGCCTGATCACTAAATATAGTCACAATTGCGCTTGTTGTCAGTTATGCTCATTCATTAAGGAGGGCCAAGCAGGGTCATTGGACCCTCACCAGAGTATCCAGCCATTCTTCCCAGCCAACTATATGTAATTTAGCCCTAATCACACATGGCCTCCTGGATTTTGGGAAGGCTAAATTATACAGTCTGGAGAAGGCTAGGAAGAGAAGGCATGACTCATGTTAGGTAAAGGCTTCCCAGTGGGCATACCCTCAGGTCTTACATACACCTCAGCGGCCCCTCAGTTATGTTGGTAAATAAGTTCAATAAATTCATTGGTTTCCCCAGTAAAACTTTAATCAAACATTGGCTTGACACTAGAATCTTAAAAGGGAATAAGCATTGCTTAGCATCCCCAGGAAAAGAAGTCTCACAACAAATGGAAAATTTATTTGTTAATGCTATTATGTCTCATTATTTTTTAAAAAAAGAAAATGAGAATGTAAAAGATGTTAAAAGGATATGGCAATGGAGATATTTTCCAAAATAGGAAAAATGAGAAAGCTTGAGCAAGTGATGAAGGTCTGTGTAGGCTTATTATGATATATAAAGGATGAGAAAAAAATAATATGCACATAATCTTAAATTTCTAAGGTCATAGTTTATTCAACTAGTTTAAGGAACAAAATATATATCTACTCAAGGTTTATCTGAAAATGTTTTGTTTTTGCCCAAGGTTTAGCACATGGTTATTAAAAGTACCAGACTGGTCGAACTAATCTTCTTGGTGTTTAACAGCCATACTTTGAGGCCTTTACTAATCAGGTCAGAGAGACTGAAAGGACAGTTTTTGCTCCTTGCCCTCCAAGGTCCACTAAGTTCCAGGGAGCTATGGCGCATCACTCAAAATGTCCTGTAACTGTGGTGAGTCACTTGTCCCCCTATTCAGGGAGGCCATTGAGACCCAAATGGATGGACTTGATCCAGTGTGCAGTCTACAAAGAGGAGGGTCACCTCAGAGGAAACATTTCCTACAGGCTTCCAAGTGAATCCAGCCATGGTCGAGCAGGACTTTTGACTTATCTTCACATAGATGGAACTGGTAAAAGAAAGGAGCCAAGGACTCCTCACAAGCCCATGTGACCCCTGAGGAACAGATCCTCCAACAACCTGAAGATCAAAAATAAATTGGTTTTCTTGGGCCAACTGTATCATCTTAAACACCCAAAAGGAATGTATAACCAAAGATTAAAGCAATCAGTATATTTCTTTAATAGTTCAAGGGCTTACACTTCCCAGACATTATTAGGCTTAAGTCCATATAAAATGTTATTTATACAATCATTTCTCATTGATGATTTTGTTTCCAAGCAGAAAGTGCTGCTCAAATGTAAGACTTCAAATCTTGGTCTGCAATACTGTAGTGCCCACCTGTAGCTAA
>NW_008356458.1:2934040-2941250 GCF_000622305.1 Nannospalax galili
AAAAAGAAAAAGAAAAAAAAATTGAAATACCTTGATGAATGCTGTAAGAACTCTGCATTTTGATAGAAAACTCTGTTTAAAATGTTGATTTAGATTTACTTGCTAAGCTTGCCTGTTCTGCCTGATTTGTATCTACCACACATGGATGATTAACCTAGTTGAAATGCTAAGAATTGAAGTACTGTAACCTCCTTCCTGGACCCTGGACCCCAGACTCAGTTGATTTACAATGTGTCCTGTAGGCCTGTTTGCACATACCAGATAACCGATAAGGAACAAAGAGAAGGAAGTTGCACCAGGCTTACACCAGATCTAGCCTTCCTGGAAAAGATGTTTAACCGAAACTATAGCTTTTAGAAGATGTTTGATCAAAGTGTCTGCTGAGGAATGCTTTTTGTGTAATGACTATGTGGGCCTATATAATCTGTATCTGAAACTGAATGGGGGTCGATCGTTCTGACCAGACTTGCATGTCTTGGGAAACCGGTCGACCCCAGCCGGCTGGAAAGTAAAGACTCTGCTTGATTTTTACATCTCCAATCCCGTGTATTTGTTATCTGGAGGGGACCCATCGAGTCACGGACCCTAACAACATAGCACATGATACTTAAAAGTACCAGACTGGTGGAACTAACCTTGTTGGATGTTTAACAGCCATAGTTTGAGGCCTATACTAATGTGTTCAGAGGGACTTAAAGGATAGTTTTTGCCCCTTGCCCTCCAAGGTCAACAAAGTTCCAAGAGACTATGGAACATCTCTCAAAATGTCCGGTAACTGTGGTGAGTCACCTGTCCTCTTGTTCAGGGAGGACAAAGAGACCCCATGAGATAGACTTTAACCAGTGTCCAGCCTACAAAGAGGAGGGTAAACTCAGAGGAAACATCTCATTCATGCTTCCAAGTGAAGCCAGACATGGTTGAGCAAGACATTTGACTCATATTCACATAGATGAATTGGTGAAAGGAAGGAGCCAGGAGCTCCTCCCAAGTCCATGTGACCCCTGCAGAACAGATCCTCAAATGACCTTAAGTCATACAAATTGATTTATTTGGGCCAACTGTATGGTCTTAAACACCCAAAAGGAAAGTATAACCAAAAGGTAAAGTCAAGTATATTTCTTTAAGAGTTCAAGGGATTACATTTCCCAGACATTAGGCTTAAGTCTATATAAAAAGTTATTTAGACAATTATTTCTCATTGATGATTTTGTTCCCAACCAGAAAGGGCTGCTCAGATGTAAGACTTCAAATCTTGATCTCCAATACTGTAGTGCCTACCTGTAGCTAAGGAAGACAACCAGCTATTGTGCTAAAATGATGGATAAATTTGTTTTCTACCCTTATCTAGAAGCCTTTGAGAGGGAACTGACACTGATTCTAACCACTCCAACACCTATCAAGATACCTGAAAGCAAATCCTGAATCCATCACTCTAGAGTCCAGCCTTGGAAGACAAAAGAAAAATGAGGAAGAACCCAATAGAGGGATGCTTTTGGAAGCCCTTGTCAGGAAATTCCAATGGACTCTCATATGAACATTTGAAGGAAGGAGGTAGGAATTGGCTAGGCAGTTAAGGTAAAAAGACCCCAAAGAAAAGTCACAATATCCTTGTGCCTCTTAGCAACATACTCTGTTCCAAAGGCCAAAAATGTCCAAAGTATTTGGGAGCTTGTATCTAATCCTTAAAAGATTTTAGGGTTACCTTTTCAGAGGGGGGAATGTTAGAGTAGCCAAAAGCCCCACAAAAAAATAAATCAATCAATCAAAGAAGAAAGAGTAAAAAGTGATGGGGGGATATGGAAGGAGTTGGAGGGGAAGGACTGGGCATGGATTTGATCAAAACACCTTATGTGCATGTATGAAATTCTCAATAAATCATTTTATTTAAAATAAATAAATAAATAAATAAATAAAACTCTCCAAATGGTGCCACCAACTGGGGACCAAGTGTTCAAATATGTGAACCTTTGGGGGACATTTCTCATTTAATCCACCATAGCTCTGTATAATGCATGTGTATCATTTATATCACACTGCCTGGAATGAATATCTTTTTTTAAGCAGTTGCTGAAATATATGAATGTCTCCTAATATTCTGATTACAAAGCAAAAAAATATATATTTTATTTGTTATTTTTATTTTATGTGTATGAGTGTATTGCCTGCATGTATGTAAGTGTGTCCATGTTGTGCAATGCCCACAGAGGTCAGAAGAGGGCATTGGATCCCCTGGAAATGGTGTTATGGGCAGTTGTCAGCCACCATGTGGGTGCTGGGAACCAAACCTGGGTCCTCTGCAAGAGCAGCCAGTGCTCTTAACCACTGAACCATCTCTCCAGTCCCCATAAGTTCATGATTTTTGAGTTGAGCCACATTCATAGCTATCTATGACCATATGTGACCCACAGGTGAAGGGCTGGACATGCCCACTGGGGTATTCTTTGTTTGGTGGAATGAGTATCTTTACAGGGCGCTTTTCAAATAGGTCTACTTCAAATAATGATGTGGCTAAGGCCAAACTTAAAATGATAAAAATGGTAATTGTTATGTGAAATTACAAGTGATTTTTTTTTCTGCTTAAACCTCTAGAATTCCTGATAATTTCACAGCAAGAATGCATGATTATAATATATATATGGTTATTTTTCATTTTTTACCACAAAATTTTCCAAACATAAGTATTACCTGTATGTTAGTAATACTTCTCTAGTATTTAGCACTTGTTTCATATATTCTGGAATTTTCTGTACACAGATTTTTAAGCTCTTTAAGGACAGGTTATGGGCATTACACATAATTATGTCCTCCCACAGGGTCCCATACTGCCTCTTATTTGGTAAGCAGTCAGTAGCTCTTTAAGAAATTAATGATAGTTCCAAGAATTTAAGCAGTTAAGAGTTATATAATCATCTTAATGCATCTGAATCACTGAGCTGGCACAGTGCTGCAATAGTCACTGGCAAATACTACAATAGTAATGCAACAAACAAAATGTATATGCATAAATTGTAGCTTAATAATAATTTAAGAAAATAATTTAAGCAAATTATCAGGTTATTTCATTAAAATAAATAAAAATTATCCATCTAGGCTACTAAAGAGATGAAAAATACCTCTGGGAATATCTACCTGTTTGGCCCATACTGTAATATACATCAAGAACATATCACATATCTTTAATTAATTTTTTATTTTTATAAAAATACGAATGCATGAATGTTTGACCTGAATATAAGTGCACAACCACAGAGGCCAGAAGAGGGCACTGGATCCCGTGAAACTGGAGTTACAGCTGCCATGTGAGTACTGGGAACTAAACCCAGGTCCTCTGCAAAAGCAGCCAGTGCTTTTAACCAGTTGAACTGTCTCTCCAGCCCCATATTGCATATTTTTATGACCCCCTATAACTATTGTCAGTTTACAGTATTCCCAAATTACAGAACTATTTCTTTTTCTATTTAGCTTTTCTTTGATTTTATTGTCAATACATTGTACTCCTTGTGTAAGTAATAAGTGTGCAGTTTTTCATAGTTATAAATGCAAGGCCTTATAATAAAATATTAAAAACAAATTGTCCAAATAAAACTACAACATTAGGATATGTGTTTTATTGTTCTTTTAGAATATTATACTCATGATTTTTCTGCTTCTATAAGAAAATAAAGCAGAAACCACATCCACTGAGAATCAAGACTGGAAACATCTTTTAATACTATGCTTAGTTTTTGATGCTATGCAAGACTTAATCAAAGTGAACAAAGTTAACTTCTGGAATGAGACACAATTTTTCTGAAGAAAAGCTGTGACTGACTTATAGTCTTAACAAAATTTAAGATAAAATTATATTCAAATGTCTTAACATGGAATTTTTCAACCAACTTTGGAATAATCTCAGCTTCTTTTGAACCTCTCAAGAATTTCTAAACCAAATTAAAATTACAAAATTCACTTTCAAAAACATTATATGAGTGGAATATTCAAGTAAGTTTATTTAACAATTAAGGATCAGGTTTTAAATACATTTTTATCAGAATAACAATTGTGTTCAGTTAAAGCCTGTGGTTCCCCCGACAAGAAGGAAACTGCAAAAGTCAACAAGGAAAACACACCAAAAAAAGTTACAAATACGGTTCACACATTTAAAAGCTTAAAATAATAAACTCAAAAGATACTTTTCAGACTAGAGATCTGTCTCAGTGGTAGAATACCTGCCTAGCATGTGAGGCCCTAAATTAGACCACTAATGCTGCAAAAAAAAATTTTCAATGTCAATGAAGCAAAGAAACAGTATGAAGATCCACCATAACCATAATCATTATCATAACACCAACATATTTTTTCCTGTTTGTGTGATGTGTGTATGCATATTTTCTGCTGTGTGGGCAAGTGTGTGTGGGTGTGCATGTATGTGCGTGTCCATGTGCATGTGGAGGCCTAAGGTTAACGTTGAGAATCATCCCCCATCACTTTTTCATCTTATTGTTTGAGGCAGGACCTCTCATTCAAAGCCAGAGCTCTCTGATACGGTTAGTCTTACTAACCATCTTGCCGTAGGGATTCCCTGTCTCAGTCCTCCCTGTCTGGAATTACAGATGGGCTGCCACACCCACCCAGCATTTTACATGAGTTTCTGGAGATCTGAGTTCTGGTCCTCATGCTTCCACAACAAGCACTTTCACTACTGAGCCATCACCCCAGCTCCATATATTTTTAAAACTAAGCGCTACAAACAAACATCATCAAGTGTTTTCTGGTATAAAATCTACACAGAACTTTTTCTTAAGTGTCACTCTAATCATATCACTGCAAGCTAGACTAAGGATTGCACTTGTTAGAAAACTTATTTACTACAATGTTCTCTAAGTAGGGAGCAGGGATCCCTAGGATCCCAGAGATCATTCATTACAGGGCATCTGCAAGATCAAAATTATCCTCATAATAATGCTCACATGTCATCTGCCTCCTTCTCTCCTATATGTCCGTGTTTTCCAGACTGCATGACAGTGATAGCAACATGGAATGTTGACCTGTATATTAGAGTTTTCACATTTTCTCAGTTTTAATTCCTAAAATCAGTAAGCATAAACTAACAACCAAAAGCTTTTTTTTTTGGAGTCTATAAAAACCCTGAAAAATGTAAATATAACCCCAGACCAAGAAGCTGGGAATACCAGTCTAACAAAACTTAAAAACGGTTTAGAAATCAAAGCAACAAAACATCAATCATAACAAAGTTCTAAATAGTTCTAAATACTGCATTATGAAATTTAAAATGTTTGAAGACTGCCCAATGATTTGTTGTTTTTTGTTTGTTGGATGGATGGATGGATGGATGAATGGATGAATTAATTTTGATGCAGGAGGCCTTGTGCATACTACACAAGTACTCTACTACTAAGCTATATCCCTAGCCATTCGTTTTTAGACACAGGGTCTCACTATGTAGTTCAGGATGGCCATGAACTCACTATGTTACCCAGACTGGCCTCAAATTCCTATCCTTCCACCTCCACATCCCAGGATTAGAGTTATATGCCACCAAGCCCAGAGGTTTATTGGCTTTTGTTGATTTTTCTGGACTGAGAGGAATAATATCTGAAAGTATTATTATTAAAGTAACTTCTTGAAAAAAATGTTTCCATTAGTAGTAAAGAAAAACACCAATGAATTTTTATGCACAGTGTAATGCTAGAAGTCTAGAATTACAACAAAAATTCTAGATTTTTTTTCAGAAAACTTTAATGTGATGCTATATGTTACCACTTTCGATTATTCCTACATGATTTAATAAAAAGTAAAAAGGAGGCTAGAGAGATAGCTAATCAATAAAGAGTTTGCTGCACAGGCATGAAGGCCTGAGTTCATGTCCCTACCTACATAAAAGCTGGACACAGTGTTAAGCATCTGGACCCCAGCAATTGAGGGTAGGGGAGGACAGAAACAGGCATCCCTGAAGCTTTTGAGCCAGCCAGACTTGCTGAATCAGTAAGCTCCAGGCTCACTGAGAGTCCCTGTCTCAAAATACAAAGTGGAGAGACTGAGGAAGACACTCCACACTGACTTCTGACCTTCACATGCATGCACATACACATACACCCATGCACACACAGTAACATATACACAACAAAACAAGTGTTTTAAAATTTCTCATAAGTTTTTCTTATATGCATTAAACAGAAAATTAAGTAATATACCTAAAGATATCAGAATTAAGAATTAAATAATGAAACATGAAAGGATGTTTGGTCCTTTATGAACACCCCATACTTCTAAAACTGCAAAAACTGTTTGAAATTTGAATCAAATCCTGTATATTCACATTAATAAAAATGATTACTATAATGAACATATTATTTTGACAATATGTGATTTATGAAGTCAAAAATGAAGCTGCAAAGAAAACAGAAAATATAATATTGATTTCAAGAGAAAAACTACTAGCCATTAAAATGTATGTGATGTGGAAAAACTCCCCCAATTTATGGAATCCTAAACTTGAATGCAGTTTGGTGGCAGAATGTTTGCCTAGCACGCATGAGGCCTTTGGTTTCAGCCCCATGACCACAGATATAAAATAAATAATAAAAATGCATTTAAAATTCTCTACTGTAAATTATCTCATATTTTTGGAAAACAAAGCACAATTTATCAAAACATGAAATATCTTTTGGCTTACTAATGTTACTGCTAGGATTCTAACCAAATACCCTCATTTACATATAGAGATACACATTATACATAAGGATATTTAGTAAGACGTTACTTTTACTATGAAAATCTATAAGCAGTCTAAATTATTCCAATACGCAAATAAGTAAATATATTATAGTAGCCACAGAATTCTACACAACCATTAGAAAGAATGAGGTAGTTTACAGGTTGTAACTGACATGAAATGACTCCATTTGGAAAAGGGAAAAACATACATATGTATATAGAGATAGTGATACATGTAATGAAAAAGTTCTAGAAATGAACTTTGAGACATGGGCTGGAAGTGAGAAGAGTTTAGGGATTTTTGCATTAATTGAAAACTTTAATGTAAGCATTAATTTTAATGGCTTTTTATTGAATTTTTGTAAATTTCATAAAATATCTTTTGATCATATTTAGATTCCCTCCCCTATCTGCAACCCCTTTCCTACCTTTTTACATGTACTCTATAAATATATATATATATATATATATATATATATATATATATATATAT
>NW_008356458.1:2941769-2957463 GCF_000622305.1 Nannospalax galili
AGGGAGGGAGGGGAGATGCACATGTACCTGTGTAGCAGCCACTAAGAGGTTTTTTTACACTTATTAAAACAAGTCTAGAAGTGCTAATCCTACAATGCTGATAGTAATTAAGCTGGGGAAAAAGAGTAGAATTATGAGTGATTTCAACTTTTTCTTTCACTTTTCCTTCACAATACGCACAGCATGCTTGTAAAATTAGACTTTTGGAATTATCAAATTAAATTTCCAATGAAAGAAGTACAGATCTTCCAGATATGCTGACTGAAAAACCAAGATGTAATACAGTAGTATGACCTCATTTTCATACAGCAGCAACAGTCCCAGCCTTGTATCTGAAGACGTAACTATGTACGCATGTCTTACAGAAGCATATCCTCCAAATACAAGGATACAGACAAGGTTACTATTGCATTATCCAGAAAGGGGGTAGGGAAGGATCTGAGAGCTACACAAGATACTTTTCTAAATTTATTTTTATTTTATAAGTGTCTTGCCTGCATGAATGTAAGTGCATCCATGCCATGCAAAGCCTGCAAAGACCGTAAGAGGGCACCAGATTCCCTGGAAGTGGAGTTAGGGATGGTTGTTAGCTACCATATGGATGCTGGGAATTGAACCAGGGTCCTCTGCAAGAGCAGCCAGTGCTCTTAACTGCTGAGCCAACTCTCCAGTCTCAGAAAAGAGACTTTTAAAATAGGCATGTGGTTATGTTTGTACATTTGTAAATAATGAAGAAAAATGAAATGCTTTTAAGAAAAAAAAAGTGGCTAAAAATACTACATAAAAATAATTTAAACTATAGGCTGCCAAACATTTTGGTTCATGGTGGGTTTTTTGTGTGTCTTACTAATTTTTATACCATGTCCTCAGACCAAAAGTAATACCTAAGAGAGTTATTAGGCCCAAACAATTTAATAACCATCTATGTACCAACCAAGAATAGCCCTTTGGGAGGAAAATACACATAAATCATACAAAAATATTCCTAGCCACATTTGCTTACTAGTGGGGATGCATATGTCTATTGGTCAACATAAAAGCTTTCTACCCTTGGATGTTGCCATGTCCTGTGCCACACCGATTTTACTTTTTTAAAATATTTTATTATTTTTATTTTATGTGTATGAGTGTATTGCCTGCATTGTATGCAAACGCAACCGTGCCATGCAAGGCAGAAGAGGGCTTCGGATCCCCTGAAACTGGAGTTACAGACAGTTATTGGTTGCCATGTGGGTGCTGGGATTTGAACCTGGGTCTTCTGCAAGAACAGCCAGTGTTCTTAAGCGCTGAACCATCTCTCCAGCCCCAGCCACATCGATTTTATTAATCCTTACTTTGTATCACAACAATCACTAAAGTCCAGATTCTCCAAGATAGAAGCTCACTGAAAGGAGGACAGCATGCTCAAAAGCTGAAAATGTGAACTACCTACAGCTAATAATTTTCACAAGCATTAAATATCATTGTCTTTCCCTTGAATATTTAAGATAGCCTGTGGTACCCTTGTGAGTTCCCTTCAGAGCCCAAGAGGCCTTAGGTGGTTTGTGAACAGGGTTTTATTAGAACACTGGCTGCTTTTCCTTGTCACCTGCTCTTCGTTAGCTCTTATTTATGCTCAGAAAATTCTACCATATCAACCAAACAGAGTAGATTACCAAATCTTCCAATACAGGGAATTAAGATGATTTTTAACCTCTCTGAAAATCATAGATTTGGACAATTCCTGCAGCTCCACTGACATCCACAGCTCCTTTCCCTTTGTCTCTTCAGCCATTCAGCCATCCTCTTCTAACTCCACAGTGCCATTAGAAAAAAAAAAACAACAACATAAAGATGATTCCACATAAAACAAAATAATGACCCCTGAGGGCTCAAGGACTTGTTATCTCCAGTCCATGTCTATAACTGATTAGAAATACCTCATCAGAACTTGGCATGGTGGTGCACGCCTTTAGTCCCAGCACTCGGGAGGCAGAGGCAAGCAGATCTCTGTAAGTTCAAGGCCAACCTGGTCTACATAGTGAGTTCCAGGACAGCTGAGTCTACAGGGAGACCCTGTCTCAAAAAGACAAAAAAGAAAGAAATACCTCATCAGAAAACATGTAGGGGAATCAATAATATGATAACTACTATAAAATGATATAAAAGCAATAACATAAATACAAATATGATAATAAGACAAGTTGTTTTTTGTCATTGACACATAAGTGCTAGTTTCTGAATTTCAATGAATTTTATCTAAGTAAAACAGGGAAAAGCTCTGCATGAGTCAAATTTAGCTCTTGGCATAGTGTATAAATGTCTTCAGCTTTAGGCAAAGAATTAAGAACAATAAATTGTTGTTTTGCATGTCTTTCCACTTAAATAATAAATATTTAAAGAAGCATATGGAAGGGGCTACTCAGGCTGACCAACAACAGGTATTTCTACAAGGTTAACATCCAATTAGCCCCCTAACCCCAGCTCAGTGTTACAATGTAATCAATTCATTCAAAAACTGAAATCTACAGAGCACTCTATTTCTAAGTAAAATTTCATTTCCTCCCACTAAGGAAGATGGTTCCAGAACTTTACAAAACTCTCTCTATTTGCTCCTTTCTTTACTGTTTTCCCATGAGAATCAGGAGAAGCCTCAGGCCTACTATTACTGTTCTGTCAACTGGATCTCATTATTCATTATTTTGCAGCTTTCTCTGCTAGAATACATAGTATAATTTGCTTCGGGGAAGATGGAGGAGTAATGCCATCATATTCAGAATGAGGCTGTCTTAAACCACATCTTTGACAAACTAAAACTGAACTAAGTTAAAACAGCAATTGCAAGATGGATGTAGTGGCGCTTAACTTTAATCTCAGTACTCAGGAGGCAGAGGTCAGGGGATCTCTGTGAGTTTGAGGCCAACTTGATCCACATAGTGAGTTCCAGACCAGCCAGGGCTACACAGTGCGACCTTGTCTCAAAAAAAAAAATTGTGACTTTGTGGCAGAGATGGAAAGGAGGGCAGTGATAGACAACAAGCCTGTGAAAGTAGTCTGGAGGTGAAAGGAAAGCTGGAGGGCAGGAGACCCTCACTTGGGCATAGGGCAGGAATGCAAAGGCCTCCTCCTTCCAGTACACAACCTGTGTGTAGTACCCAAAGCACATCTAAGATTTCTGCCTAATGGAAACTTCAGGCCTATCCAAGACAATATCATTATCATCAACCTCATTTTATGGCTGAGGAAAGAGGCTCCATGGCAGCAAGAACCACACTGAGCACCCTGCTGTAAAATGGCCCTCACAGTGTGTTGGTGGTGTTCTCATGTCATTGTGCCAACACTTGCATACCTGAAATGAGTTGAGAAGGAACCTAAGAGTCAGAGATTCACCTTCAAGCAAATGCACGTTTTAATTACATCTACTTCTGTTCATGACAGTGTACTGGGAATCACCCCTTCCACAACCTGTTCCCATACTGGAAGTCCTTCCACTGTTGCTGACTGATCTACTGCCCCCTCAAATCATTTTCTTTGCTACTTTCATATATACAGGGTGAAATGCCTGATTGTGAAGTTTCTAGCAAGAGCATTTTGTGAATTAAATGCATTTAAAATAGTACCTAGAACTATAGCCAACACACAGCAGATGTTAATAAATGTATGTTGAATAACTAATTCAACAACTAATAAAACAACTAATAAACAGAAACAACTAATAAAAAGAAATCTCTTATTATAAATGACCCTAGCATCACATGATGTTATAAATAAAAATTAGACATTTTAGGGGCTTAAGAGATAGCTCAGCAGTTAAGACCAGCTATTACTCTTCCATAGGACCCAAATTTGTTTCCCAGCACCCGTGTCAGGAGGTCACAACTGCCTGTAACTTCAGACTCAGGAGAATCAGACGCCCTCTACCAGCCTCCCTAGGCATTCACACTCATGTACCACACAAAAACACACATACATACACATAAGTTTTTAGTGAATCTTTTTTAGTGGGGCATTTTAAAACTTACAACTGTTTAAGTTGAATTTTCCAACTACTGGCGGATCTAAATATAACAACATTGAGATAGAAGGCATAATAGGCAAATCACACACTACGTATAGTGACTGGCACATTGACCATTCAAATCTGGTGAATTAATTTAAATTATATTGTTTGGGGTTTTATCACAGTAAAACTTAAAGACAGACTTGATTCTTTATGTGGTGGTTAATCCTGACTGTCAGTTTGATGAAATTTAGAATCACTTTCTGGGCGTGTCTATGAGGTATGCTCTAGGTTAGGTTAATTGAAGTGGGAAGACCCATCCTAAGTGTGGGCAGTGCCATTTCATGGGCTTGAGTCCCAGACTGAACAGACTGAATAAAAGGGAATATAGGAACTCAGTATAGACTTTCATCTCTCTCCAGCTCCTGACTGCAGATGTAAGCTGCCACATCAAGCTCCTAATGGCCTGTACCCTAGAACTTTGAGCCAAAACAAACCCTTCCTTAAGTCGTTATGATCAGATATCTTGCCCCAAGCAACATGTAATTAATACACTTAGATTTCAGACAAATAAAACATGTTCCTAAATTTAATAGCTCTAATAGATTTGCCAAGCTTAATCATCTTAGAGTTTCAAAGCTACACAAATTAAAACTCTAAGTATCTTAGATTATATAAACGAGTTTAAAAATATTTCATAAGTGAAAACTATTTCTTTAAAATTCCTTATTACAATTCCTACAAACACTGTTTTGGCTTTTTCTTCATTTTCACTAAAAAAAAAAAAAAAAAAGGTTTTCTTATTCAGGTCACTAAAATGGGTATTTTATCAATTGCACATGATAGAGCAATGGATAGGGTTGTCCCACCACCTTGTGGCTCACTAGGGTATTGCTGCTTCAGAGCCAAAGCATAGTTCAAGAATGGAGATAAAGAATGCTGAGGGTTAGTTGCTGGGTTTTCCCACTCTCTCCAGATTGTCTGCCTTTAATTTCATATCTCCAAATCTCAAAACACAGGTTAAATACACAGAGCTTTCTCTAACTGCCAATATAAACCACAAAGTAATGGCTAAATGAATCTGTACCTGTGCTCTAAACATCCATGCCACTTCTTATTTTATAATTCAGATGAAACAGTCTTCTCCTTTCTACTACACTATAAGTATTCTAAGGGCATGTGATTAACCATCTTCAGAGGTATGCTAACACTAACCCAGCAGTACCTTCTATTACCAATTTAATATTCAGAGAATTTTCAAGTCAGTTGATAAACCATAACCTGAAATTAGGTGCACACAATGAAAATCAGAAAAGACTTTTAAAATCAGAAGACTTTTAAAAACCTGTTTACCAACTAGGTGTGATGGTACAGTTGTAACACACACATACACACACACACACTTTAACTTCACATTTCTTTTTTATTATTTATTCATTTATTTAGTTTTATTTTATTTCTGTGAGTACTTTGCCCACATCTATGTAAGTGTACCATATGCATGTAATACCCATGGAGGTCAGAAAAGAGCACTAGATCCCCTGGAACTGGAGTTATTAATGGTTGTTAGCGACCCTGTGGGTCCTGGGAACTGAATCTGGGTCCTTTCTAAGAGCAACCAGTGCTCTTAACCACTGAGCTCTCTCTCCAGCTCTCTCCACAGTTCATTTTATCTACAAGTAGTATATACTGTAGAGAGGACGTGATACTATGTACCTCACAAGATTGTCATAGCATTAAGTAGCTCAAATAAAAGGCTCCCTCTAGCAACTAGAATATAGTTTGTACCCAGTAAATGCTACAAAAATATTCCCCATAATCCTATGATAATGCCCTATAGGTTGTATAGCATAAATAAATACCCAACCGTGAAATATAAATTAAATTGAGACTTTCAATGGGAACTTTTGAGATATATTAATACTGACAGTAGTCCCAGGTTAAAGTCTGCCACGTCCTTACATAGAATATAGCTGATCTAGACACCCTCCTTTTCTCTCCCTCTCTCTCTCTCTCTCTGTCTCTCTGTCTCTCTGTCTCTCTGTCTCTCTCTCTCTCTCTCTCTCTCTCTCTCTCCCCCTCTCATTTCTGTATCTCTAAGTCCCCTAGTCCCCTGAATTTCTACTAACATATAAATTCTCTCCCTCTTTTTACCACTTTATTCCATGCAAAATAAATAATTTATGCCTCATTTTGTTCCATAGAAGGTTTGTGGTGAATAATAGATAACTTGGTTTCATGCTTAGTGAATAAGCACTTTATATTTCTCTAAGGGAGGAAAATGAAGTTGCTTTTTACCATTTCTTTCATTGATCCCATGCTCCTGATGTATCAGAAAATGGGTTCTTTATATTGATCTTTGGGGAAATTAAGTTCCCAAGCACAAAGTTGAAAACTAAATGGCCTTGAATTCCAGACACTTTGCAAAAAGGGGAAGAAACGTTCTTGTCTTTTAAAGCAGGGCAGGCCACGTTTCCAAATGCATAATCCCTGTCTGCCTCTCTCCTCTGAGTAAGAGCAATTTCTATCTGAGCCTCTTACTGAAGGTCTTGGGTACAGTCTCCTGCATGGGCTTCTCACCCAGTTCCTAACATGGTTTCTTCAGCTTCAAGGGAACATCAAGAGTGATGTGTGTGTAAAGATCTGCCAGAAGTTTCATTTGGTTGCTAAAAAACAAAACTGAACGCTGAAATATGAGTTGCAAAACAGGCTTGGAATATGATTTATTCCAGATGGTTTGGAACAAAATTTGAATTTTTCAAATGTAAATGTATTCATCTGACATAAAATTTCCTTACTTATCCATTATTAATTAGGACAGAGATGTTTTTAATGAAGGAAAAAAATCTCAAGTATTGGTTTTTCTCTAAGATGACTATTTTCCCAGGAATATTCAAATAATGTCCACAATTACTTCTGGTTTTAAAATACACATGTAGCGTGGTGGTACACTCCTGTAATCTCAGCACTCAGTAGACAGAGGCAGGTAGAGCTCTGTGAGATCAAGGCCAACCTGATCTACATAGTGAATTCCAGGCCAGCTGGGGCTACAGGGAGATCCTGTATCAAAAAGAAAGAAGGAGAGAAAGAGAGAAAGAGAGAGAGAGAGAAAGAAAGAAAGGAAGAAAGAAAGAAAGAAAGAAAGAAAGAAAGAAAGAAAGAAAGAAAGAAAGAAAGAAAATTTTAAAAAATTAAAACTAAAATATACATGTGGACCTGGTGTTACTGCACTTCAATGTCAGGGTACTTGCCTAACATGAACAAGGCCCTGGGTTTGATCCTCAGTACTGTGACAATAAAATGTGAAATCATATGGGGCTAGAGAGTTGGCTCAGTGGTTAAGAGCACTGGCTGCTCTTACAGAGAACCCAATACCCACATGGTGGCTAAGACTCATCCTTAACTCCAGTTCCAAAGGAATCTGATGCCCTCTTCTAACCTCCATACCACTGCACAACACGGTGCACTCACATACATGCGGGCAATACACTCATACACATAAAATAAAAATAAAATACTTTTTAGATGAAAGTATACAATAAACTGAAACAAACAACCTGCCCTTGAGACACTGCTCAAACATGAGGCACTTTATTTAATGGAATCTCCTTCAGCACTGATGGACAGACAGCCCTATCCAAGAACATGTGGATGCTACAGTGTGTCCCAGGGAGAGGTATCATCCAAGAAGTAGAAATAAAGGGGATGAGTCATAAATTAAAACTCCAGCCAACATCCAGGTATCTATACTCTATATGATGAGGTCATATATAGAATGTGATACACCTCCTGGGCGCTTCCAAAAAACAATGTCAAACATGATGATTTTTTTCTCTGCCAGCTGTCACCAGCAAGCTGGCTGTACTCTGTACTTGGCTTTTTTTTTTTTAATGTTTGAAAGAAGCCAGAACGGGAGCAGATGGCTGGACTGACTGCCAGAACAGTGGTAAAACTGGCTGTCTCACCTGAACAGGGACTGCCGGATTTCACTAAGGCAAAAGCCCTAGCAACAAATGCCTACAAAATCAGGGGTCCAGAAAGCAGTCTGAATCCTTGTTTGATTTACTACTAAAATCAAAAAGCTTCTTGGGAGGAAAATTTTCTCTAATTTGCTGAGATTAAAAAAAAACTTAAACACTTTATCTTCAGTGAGGAGCAGTTTCCTGGGTCGTCTGGGTAGTCAACCTCGTAATTTCTAGGCTTTGTAAAAAAAAAAAAAAAAGCAAATCATAGTCAATATTTTTCTAAGCTGAGCTTGAATTCCAAAACATGAAATTTAATCTTCCAGAGCTGAAACTTCACTAAAGATATGTTTGAGAATACTTGACTTAAAAGAACTATAAATTGGAGAAGGGAATTTAGAATTGCAGAATATGACAGATCATTCGTGAAGCACGGGTGTATAACATACAGCTGAAGAGTTAAAACCATCACTATTGGTGCAGTAGTGGCATTTTTTAAGCTGTCTAAATGGAGTTAAGGCCCACTCAGTGGGAGGGAATTCATGCATAGTACTATAAACATAGCCAAGTATACATGGCTGGAGAGGTTGAAGACTTAGAGAAGAACCTACTTCAGTCACTCTCCTAGAAAAAGTAATTTCCTGCTATATTCTAAATATGTATCCTTATATTTACAGACAAGTACACTTCTCACCATTCATCAAAGAAGCTTCTTTTTGCAACACATGGAGACTATTATAGAGTTCCACAAGTTAAACACAGAGAATAAGTAACTGTGAGATACCTAGCCCTAACTGACACATCTACTATCCAATCTCTACACCTGAGGCTCAGAAAACATCATGGAAAAGGGGGTAGAATGAATGTAAGAGTCAGAAGGACAAGACACCTGCTACTAGTTAAGGCATTCTAGACATGAAAGAGAAGCTAGATCAATGAAATCTCCACTGAATGGTAGTCAAACAAGATCTGCATAATGACCAAACCAGTTGACATGCTAAGGTGTATGGGGGGAATTTCACAAGGACCAACCTCAAGATAAAGAGCTACAAGCAATCAATGGCTGCTGAGGGAGGAAAAACCAGTTTTCTCCAGTGACTAGCTCCCTGAGAGGTTATCTAATCTCATGTGGACATCCCTAAACACAGGCACATACAAGCACCAATAAATAGATATGGGGAGATTAGATAGACAATTGATAGATAGATAGATGATAGATAGATAGATAGATAGATAGATAGATAGATAGATAGATAGATGATAGATAGATAGATGATAGATAGATAGATGATTGATAGATAGAAAGATAGATATAGATAGATGATAGATGAAGATAGATGATAGATAACAATAATAATCAAAGAAGAGAACAAGAAATTAAGAGGGCCTGGGGGAACATAGGAGAAATTAGAGCAAGACTGGGGGGTGAAATAATGGAAATATAATACTCAGTATAAAATTCTCAAAAATAAAAGACAAAATTAGAATGACACTGAAAAAGTCCTCCTCCTACTGCAAGGAAAATGGACTTCCCATCAAAATAACCTGCTCCTGACCTCCATTCTGAAGCTGAAAAGTTCTAGAGTTAAAAGAGCTACCTAATTTTCACTGAATGTCACCAACATAGAGCAGTGTACTACCTCTACTTACTTGAAAAAAAAGACCAAGATGATAAAGAGAATGGGACTAGAAATCACTTCTACGGCCATCCATAAATTGGTGATTTTTCTCAGCATTTTTAGTACTCCCAAGAGAGATATAGCCATATATGCAATACATTTATGCTATTCAGCCCCTCCCTAAGGTAACTCACAATTAGGAAAATTATAATAAAAACAGTTAAATGTCACAATATAAAAACCTCAGTAGCTTAATGGTCTGCTTTCAGTAGTCAGGCCCCAAGACTAAAATATTCAGCAGTGAGATCAAGGTTGTCTTTGAGGCAGACTAATTAACCTCATTGTATTTGCAAAACCCAAGGGCATAGCCCTTAGGAAAGAAAACTCTCGTGAGTTATATAAGCCATTCACTACATGAATTACTATACTTTCAAATAAGATGAAAATTTGTGTGTACTTTTTAGTATCATGATTTCTAATCCTTTTCCTCTTCCAAAGCAGTCAAAAGGAAAGTAGTCTCTGAATCAGGCTAAGGCTTAGCAATATAGTGAGCAACTTTATCTATAGAGAGGCAGTTTCAGATCTGGGCCCCAAACCCCCTCTACCACTCACACATGTAATATGCATTTAATTTTAAAGGGTACTTAATTTATGTGATTTTTCTGTTCCCATAATTTGTACAACTACCTACTTCATAGAACTGTGAAACTAAATTAAAAATACATGTAATGTTTAATAGGCTGCCTAGAAATGAACTGTCTAGTACAGCTGTCCACTCAATATTTGTGGCTATTTCAATCAGATTTAAATTAAAATTTTAAATTCAGTCTTCATTATTCTAGCTGTGTTTCAAAATTCAACTGTCACACATAACTGGTGGCTACTTTATCAAATAGCAGAGATATGAAGTATTGCTATTCACAGAGAAATTTCTGGATAACACTAGAGACCTAGAGAATGAAGTAAATACGCAATAAAAGTGAATTTGATATGACGGTCATTTTTTCCTCCTCACCATTACCCTAAGTTCCCTAGCTGTCCCGGGATTCTCTTGACAGGAATAAAGTAATAATGCAACATAATCACGTTCGTAATTTATTTTTCACTCCCAAGAATTTAGAGTTCTAAAAGAAAATGACAGGGGTCTGGGGAGGTGGCACAAAGGGCTGCAGGAACAGGAGTTCCTGAATTTGCTACTCAAAAGCCAAGTGCAGCAGTGTCAGGTAGCTGACAGTCACCTGTAACTCCAGCTCCAGGGGATCAGACACCCTCTTTTGGTCTCTGCAGACACCTGCACACACATGTACTGACACACACACAAATATATACATATAAATAAATTCATAAATAAATCTTGTTTTAATCAATCAGAATATTGTTAATGTAAGCACATTAGCTGTAAAACTGTAGGATTCTTATAGACTATCTCACAATGAAATGCTAACAAATGGCTCTAAAATTATTCAATCTTAGCTGTTATTTGGTCTCAAGTCCTTTTCAAGAAAATCCAATTGGCCTAGCTTGAATCAAAGGTTCACTTAGAAGCCAAAAGCAGAGGCCAGGCCTCAAGAGTTAACAGTATAACATGAACAGAACTGCCATGGAGCCCATCCCCATGTGTTGGGTTGGGTGGAAACAGACAGGTTCTCAAAAGGAAGCAGTACTAAATGGGGCACAAAGGTGTCAACTATTAATATCTTATTCTCTCATAAAGTGTTTCATCTACACAATCTTTTTGATGACGCTTTAGTGATATACTATGTATACTTAATATCCACTAGCAATAGTTTCTGTTGGAAAGCCAAGATCTTCCAAACTATACATTCATATTGTCACTGACATTGACAAGTATAATTCTGCTGACTTTAGTCCTTTCATCATAGGCGATACAGTATAGTCCAGATTACGTTTGTATAATACTAGTAAGACTTTCATGAAAGAAAGACTTCGCAGGAGCTGAAGAGATGACTCAGCAGTTAAGAGCACTGGCAGCCCCTGCAGAGTTCCCAGCACCCATATGGTGGCTGACAACTGTATGTAACACCAGTTCCAGGGGATATTATGCCCTCTTCTGGCCTCCATGAGCACCAGGCATGCATGCAAACACTCATACACATAAAAAATAAATAAATCTTTTTTTTTTTTTATCTTTTTGAGACAGGGTCTCCTTGTAGCCCCTGATGTCCTGGAACTCACTATGTAGACCAGGCTGACCTCGAACTCACAAAGATCTGCCTGCCTCTGCCTCCCAAGTGCTGGGATTAAAGGCATGTGCAAAAAAAACACAAAAAGAAAACAAACCTGGCATGGTGATACATTCCTTTAATCCCCAGATTCCAGTGGCAGAGGCAAACGGATCTCTGTGAGACTGAGTCCAGTCTAGGTTACATAGCAGTTCCAGACCCAGGGACTTCAGAGGACATCCTGTCTTAGAAAAGACAAACAAGGGGCTAGAGAGATGGCTCAGCAGTTAAGAACACTAGCTGTTCTTCCAGAGGCCCAGATTTGGTTCCCAGCACCCACCTGGTACCTAACAACCTCCTTAACTCTAGTTCCAGGAGATCCAAAGCCCTCTTTTGGCCTTCATGGGCATTGAACACACAGGTGGGCTTATATCATACAGGCAAAACACTCATACACATAAAAATAAAAATGAATAAATCAAAAAAGAAATATTTTAACTTGTCATCAACAAAAATATAATTAAAATATCCTAATTAAAGGGCATTTTTGTTAAAAAATTAAATTAAGATGCCAGGCATGGTGGTGCACACCTTTAATTCCAGCACTTGGGAGCCAGAGGCCAGTGGATGTCTTTGATATTGAGGCCAACCTGGTTTACATAGCGAGTTCCAGGCCAGCTAGAACTACAGGGAGACCTGTCTCAAAAGAAAAAAAAAAAAAGCAGAGGGCATCTAGTCACATCCCATAATTTACCCAAACACAAAGATAATTTAATCTGTAAAATGTTAGTTTTACTTTATTGCATTTTTTAATTTAATTTTTCTTCATTGATAACTAGATTGTTTCTCTTATGTCTATGAAAATCCAAAACAAATGTTAAAGTATGTGTAATAGCCAAGTCAAAGGTCTAATTATTTACAGCAGTCAATTTGGGTAAGCCATTAATGAGGAGGGAAGTGTAGTTTTTACCAGCTAGCTATAATGGTTTGGGAAACAAATTTTGAAGATCAAGGCTCCCGGTCAGTGAAAATCAAGTGCCTAGAGAAAATAAGATAGGATTTTAGACCTGGAAAGATGAAAGACTGACAGCTTGGCATCTAAAGACTGGTTGTATCAGCCTGCAAACACCCTCTCATTCTTTTAACCTCGCACTCTATAAAATACTTTTGGATCCTTTGCCAGCAAGATAAAAACAAATGAAAATGAAGGGCCAGCATGAACTGAGTATCTTATTCAGGAAACAGTATCACTGGAAGCTTCACAGTAAAATAAAATAAAACATCTGTCAAATCATTTTTCCAAAGGGCAGTATTACCAAGGTGTCAGAAAATAACGACAGCATAATATTTGTCAAACATAGGAGTGAGGTTCTCCTCCAGGCTCCTATAATTCTTCTTTATAATGTCCTGATAGTTCTCACTATCTTTTACATGCATTCAGTTATTGTCTATAAGATTGCAAACTCTTTTTAAGGCACCATGCGTCATATATGTATTCCTCCAAACTAGTGAATGTAGCATTGTACATATAATCCATTTTCAAAAACATTTCTTTAAATGGGAAACATTTAAATATTTGCAAATTCCTTTATTGTTCATAATTCCAAAATATGACATGAGCCTTATCTTCAGCCTACATGAATTATTTTTCCCATGCACACTTTTTATCATTTTGCTCCTGCTGTTCCCTTTTGCCTGGAATGTCCTTTCCTAGTTGTCTCAATCCCTACACCATCCTTCAGGAATTTGGCAAACTGCCTCTTTTCCATGAACCTTTCCCAGATCTCCTCAGCTAAAAGTCAGTCTTCCTACCTCTGAAGTTCACAGCACTTTACAAAAAACTTTCTGCCTCTTAATTACAGTATAGGCAGGAAACTAGATTAAGTGACCATCTTCCCCAGCCCCTTTTTTAAGAGAAGGGCCAAACCATGTAGCCCAGACTAGCCTTGAACTCATCTTCTTCCTGCTTCAGCCTCCTCATTGTTAGAATTACAGTTATATACCATCATATCCAATGATTTCTTCCTACAAAAACAAGTAAAAAGTTATATCTGATAAAATACTTACTTACTTAAAGCCAATAGCTATGATAGGCTTCTAATTCTTCCACTCAGATCCTCCTGTTTATTGCTTTGTTCTTGTTTCTGTCTTTGAGATAGGCTGGCCTGGAACCCACCATGCAGCCCAAGCTATCCTCGAACTTGTAGCAATGCTCCTGCTCAAAAGGGTCCTATAAATGAGACTCTCTTCTCCTCACATTTCAGGTATCCTCTAAAAAGACAAAAAGCTCCCAGGCAGCTCTGTGGCCTGCAGAGTGGATGGTTGCAAGCACTGCTTCCACGGGAAAGGGGCATCTCAGGCCTCTCCATTAGTAAGCTGGGGTTCCTGTCCTGTGAATTCTTACTTAGGCCAATGCCAAGTGTGGCCAGTGAAAATTCAGTGAGCCTGAATACTTAGATGACTCTAAAACAAACCTGTGATGGGTATTCCAAGGATCTTGTTATGGCAATTAAATGGATAGTGTGGTTTTTTGGTTTGGGGGGCTTATTTTGGTGGGTTTTTTTTTTTTTTTTTGGTCTTTTTGAGACAGGGTATCCCTGCTGCCCCAGCTGGCCTGGAACCCACTATGTAGACCAGGCTGGCCTTGAACTCACAGAGATCCGCTTGCCTCTGCCTCCCGAGTGCTGGAACAAGGCTTTCACCACCACTCCTAGCCAAGGGACTTCTATTTTTACACTGCATGTTGGAACCTACTGGGTAGGATGGCATTGTTCCTAATTAGCAAGTCTGGGAAAGCTGCTTCCAGATTGGGACTCTTGGTGGGTGTGGCCATTAATGCTTGCCAACAGACTGTGTAAGTGACTTTCAGCTGGCCCTGTCCCAAGTCTGCTTTGGCCTTTCTGATCTACAGAAACCACCTTCCTGCTTCTCCATCCCAGCAACCCCTGGTGAGTGGAGCTCCATCTGTGAAGTACAGAGTCTTGTGCCCCTTCTCCCACCTCTGCATTGGTGGAGCCTTGATCTTTCCCACACTCTCTGCAGTCTGAGGCCCTCTGTACTGCTGGTTCTCCTGGAAGCTTTGCATTTCCCTTGATTCCCACTCCATCTCTCTGTCTGGCAGGAGCTCAGAGCACATCCTGGACCCCTAAGGTAACTTGGTCAAATCAGTGCTCCTGTAGTACCTTGTCTTTGGGATAACATCTCAATTCCTTGGTCTAGCATAAAGATCCTCTCTGTTCCTTTCTCTGCTGATCTCTTGCCTCAACCTCAATGCCCTCTTCCCATCTCCCCTGCACCCCAGCTTTCTGCACAGTCTTGCTGTTTGGCAGGAATGTTACCCACTTTCACATGCCCAGCCCTTGCAAGCACTGGTTCCTTTCCTGAGAACAACCTTCCATGCTTCCCTTGAGAGTCTGCCAGGCAAGCTATCAGGTAGTTTTCAGGATTCATTCAAAAGCCACCTTGCTTTGGAGACCTTCTAGACTGCCCCAGGCTCCTCTGGCCTCCCCCTACACTGTTGACCCTGCCTTTCATAGAATCTATCACACTGAGTTGTAATTATTGAATTTCGTATTTATTTCCCCTCTGGACTGAAAGCTCCCTGGAACTTGCTTTTCAAATACTGAAAATGTGTCTGGATCACAACATGGTGTGTTTTTATTTTATTGTTTCAGTGCTAGGGATGGAGCGCAGGGCCTTAACATGCTAGGCAAACATTACCAACTCCCACTCCCACCCCATAATGCGTTGTTTAAAACTTTTTCTTGTTACTGCTTTCCTTGGGGAGTTTGTGTGGCTAGGAGGAAAGCAGTGGGCTCTTGTCCACCGAGACCAGCATTGAGTTCAAAGGTTCTGGAGTCAGATCCATGTTCTGAGCTGACTCTGCCTTCAGTTAGCTATGAGGCCAGTAATTGTCTCATTATAAAATTGTCTCATATAACCTTATATTTC
>NW_008356458.1:2961922-2972012 GCF_000622305.1 Nannospalax galili
GCGGGAAGAAGCCCCAAGATTTCCCAGGGAGTGGATTGAGTAGCTGGGTTGTACTGGATGCAAAGGATCAGGGAGAGTAAAGGTAAGTCTCAGAGCCCCAGAAAGACGCTGGCGGGTGTTCCAGGGTGTTCCAGGACCAGGGAATTAGAGGGAGGTGAGGGCGGGGCCAGGACCAGAAGCTGTGCTCCTGGTGCCCAAGAAAGGCACTGAGTTGGTCTGGGTGAGAAGGGTCAGGAAGCAGTATTGGTTCCCCAGGTGTCTGGGGCGCCAAGGCTAGGAATGGCGCAGGGCCCAAACTAGGAGGAGGCCTGAGGATAGTAGTGCAGGCTAGGAGAGTTAGCCGGTGGTGCAAGAGGGGTGAGGGTGGGGCCAGGAGCAGAAGCGGTGCTCCTGGAGCCCAAGAAAGGGACTGAGTTGGTCTGGGTGAGGAGGATCAGGAAGCAGTATTGGTTCCCCAGGTGTCTGGGGCCCCAATACTAGGAATGGCGCAGGGCCCAGACTAGGGGTATAGAATGGCGGGAGGGATGGAAGGGTGAATGTGGCTTAGGGAGTCCCGGTGCGGAGAGCTGCGCTACAGACTTACCCCAAGAGGCCTCTTTTGTATATTTTTAATTGAACTTTTGTGTATTTTATATACAACATCTTAATTGTCTGCCCCCCTCCTCATCAGTACCCTCCCATAGCCCCCCCCAACTGGATTTCATGCATTTATCTTAAGGCATAACAAATCAAATTAGTAGCCCTAGATGTCCCTCAGTGCAAGTTCATTCACTGGGGTCTACTCAGCCTATCTAGAGTCACTCCCTTAAAGAAG
This sequence comes from Nannospalax galili, assembly GCF_000622305.1. Taxonomy (NCBI): domain Eukaryota; kingdom Metazoa; phylum Chordata; class Mammalia; order Rodentia; family Spalacidae; genus Nannospalax; species Nannospalax galili. The sequence goes on from NW_008356458.1 coordinate 2,962,737, forward strand.
ATCAGCTCTGGTTGGGCATGTGGCGCACGTCTGTAATCCTAGCTGCTTGGAAGGCTGGGGCAGGAGAGTGTCTGCATGGTTCAAAGCCAGACTGAAGATCAGCTCTTCCTCATCCAGCAGTAATCAGTTGCCCAGTAGTGAGTTCCTTCCCATTAAGCAGGCTTTAAATTCAATTGGGTAGCTGTTGATTACCCCCAAAATAAAAATGTCACTACAGTCCCAATCTAGTTTTCTGTGCCAGCCACTGTTGTAGTTACTAGGCCTTAAAGCTGGGATTGGACCATAGATGGGGGTTCTCCCTTAGCAGTTGCATAGTGTCCTCCAAAAGAGCTAGTCTTCAGGGAAGTGGCTTCCAGGACCGTTCCAGCTCCATTGCATCTGAAATATGTCCTGTCTTCAGCAATAGTGTCATACCTTCAAGTTCTAGGCAAAAAATTTTTCCACGTTTTTATTTACTATTTTTATTTTATGTGAATGAGTGTATTGCCAGCATGTATATAAGTGCCCCTGTGTTGTACAATGCCCATAGAGGTGAAAAGAGGCCATTGAATTAATTCCCCCTGGAACTGGAGTTATGGACAGTTATTAGCCACCATGTCAGGGCTGGGAATTGAACCCAGGTCCTCTGCAAGAGTAGCCAGTGCTCTTAACCACTGAGCCATCTCAAGCCCTTAAAAAAAAAGAATCTTTAGCAATGCCTGACATAGTAGTAACCCAATACATGTTAGTTATTTCTAACCATTGTCAGAAACTAACAAAGTAGAGATATGAAATTAAGCATGTCTACCTCCAGATCTTGTGGAATCTTTGGTTTTTTTTTTTCAATGTGTGTGAGTGTTTTGCCTGCATGCATGTAAGTCACCATGTACATGCAGTGCCCAAAGAGGCCAGAAGAGGATGTCAGATCCCCTCAAACTGAAGTTACAGATGGATTTTAGCTGCCATGTGGGTGCCGGGAACTGAACCCAGGTCCTCTGGAAGAGCAGCTAGTGCTCTTTACCACTGAGCCATCTCTCCAGGTCTGGTTCTTTTCTATAGATTCAACCCCGATCTTCCCTTCTTAAGCTGCTCTCAAAAGAGTTTTTATGTCAGATATGTACTTCAATACAAAATTAAGTGGATGCATTACTTGCTCACACATACCCACAATTATAAGCTTGATCTAATATATATGCCCAAATCTATTAATACCAAATATTACTGTAATAGTTTTCTAAGGAAATGATGATGAACTAAGAGAGTAGAATTTCTCTCTAGAGAAACTAAGTGGAATATTCTGCAGAGTCTTGAGAAAAAAAAAATCACACACAAAAAATAATGTTATGGCATTAAAGTAGGTGTCAGTGAGGTAAAAGCACAAAAGAGTTAAGGTAAGATATGCACCTTCTGGTCACAGACTGCTTCACTATTATTGTCTTTGCCCACTTTTTTTTTTGTCTTTTTGAGACAGGGTCTACCTGTAGCCCCAGCTGACCTAGAATTTACCATGTAGACCAGACTGATCTGGATCTCACAGAGATCTACCTGCCTCTACCTCCTGAGTGCTGATACTAAAGGTGTGTGCCACCACACCTTGTTTTCTGCCCCACTTTCAACCTTTAACCTTTTTAAAAATTTTTCAGTATGGGGATCAGACTCAGTCCAGCCCTTGTCTCACTTGAAATATATTAAAATTGCAACACTGAGTAAACATAACATGGCACTCCAATCAATAGACTACATACCCAAACATACAAATGCTTGGCTCTATATCAAGACTATAGCAAATATATGCAAGAAAAACATTTAAACTAAAACAGAATGCTTCTTCATCCTTCTCCAACATATATGTATGTAGGTACTGGTATGTGCTCAATGAAAGGGCTTTGTCTGAGTATATTAAAGAATTACAGAGTCTATCAATGCTACTCGTAGTAGATACAGGAAAGGGAATATTTGGGCTGAGTAGACACTGTACACATAACAAATATGTGACCAAGGGCACTATGGTGGTTTGAATGAGAAATGTTCCCCATAGCCTCAAGTATTTGAACATGTGGTCTCCAATTGGTGGTGCTGTTTGGGGAAGTCTTGGAATCTTTAGCTGGTGGAACCTTGTTGGAGGCCTGGGTCCTGGACAGAATTAAAAGGAAAACAAGAGAAAGCATGAGCATTTATCTCTCTCTCCTTGATGCAGACACAGTGTCATCAGCCACCTCATGCCTCCACTGCCATGACTTTCTCTTCATAATGAACTGTGTTTCTTCAAACCATGAGCCAAAATAAACACACATCCCTATAATTTATTTTTATCATGTTGTTATGGAAATTTTCTTCAAACAGCTAAGAGATCAAGTATGTCACCCAGGAGAGAGTTGGAAAGCTAGTTTATTTTTCACATTCATGTGGTCCCAGAATTAGCAACAAACACTTCAAGATTTTCTGGACCAAGAACAAAGTACAAGTGAGGTTATATAGACATTTCCATGTCATCATTTTATGGTTGGCACCTGGGCCCTATGTCTCTTCATGATGAGCCATGCTATGTCTGAAAAAATTCCTTCTAGAGCTCACTTAGTCATCATGATTTAAAAAGCAGATAACCCAGGCATGGGCCAGGACATCTGCTGAGTTTTGATCTATAACTAGGCCAGGTTATTTTGGCTAGGAATTGGTCAAATGATCATTGCAGTTCACAAAAACAGATATCATAAGCAGAAGTTCAGATACCTGTCACATTTAATCTATACTTTTCTTAGCCTAACTGGACCAGGTGCTTCATTAGACCATTGGTGGACTTTCTATTTTCTTAGTTTCACATATTTATCAGTAGTTAGACATGGTGAGTAGAAAGTAATTCAAGATATTATATAGAGTAATAAAAACATCTCAGGATAATAAAGACATCACAGAGCAATAAAACATTACCTAGTCGTAAAACACCACAGGGTTGCATTTCAAGATATCTATCTTGTAAGTTAAACAAAAGGAAACTACAAAATAATCTAAGCTGAAAATGAGATTATACAAGAATACAGTTTGCTTATAAGACTATAACTTCTCCTATTCAATATATTTTATTATAGCAATGAGAAAAGTAACTAATAGAGTAATAGAGAAACCAGAGAAATGAGTAGGGACTTGTGGTGATTTCAATGGAAGGGTCCCCCATAGGCTCCAAACACTTGGACACTTAGTCCCCAGTTCATGGTGCTGTTTGGGGAGGGTCAGAGAACATTTAGGAACCGAGGCCATGCTAGAGGAAGCACATCACTGGGGGCGGGCTTTGAGAGTTCAAAGTTACATCCCATTTCCAGTTTCTCTCTCTGCTTCCTGTGCCTGCTTGAAGATGTGAGCACTCAGCTTTCTGTTCCAGCTGCCTCCCATCACCACGCTTCCCTGCCATGATGGACTCTTACCCCTCTGGAACTGTAAGCCAAATGAACTCCTCATTCTATAAGTGGCCTTGGTTGTGGTGTTTTATCATAGCAACAGAAAAATAACAGAGAGTGAGCTGTGGTTTTGAAGAACCTGACATGTGGGTTTTGAAGAAATGTGGAAAACTTTGGAAGTTTGGACTAGAAAAGCAGTTGAATGATGTAAATAGAGCTTAATGGATCATTCTAGGAGAGGCCTGGCTCAAGATGTTCCAGAAGGAGATGGAGACAAGGACTTAAATGGCAATGGGATATTTTGGCAAAGAGTCTGGCTGCTATTTGTCCCAAGCCTAAGAACTTGCCTGATGCTTAAGTCTAAACTAATGAACTAATTTCCTGGTGAAGGAAATTTCAAGAAAGCCTAATATAGATCCATAGGCATGGCTATTAATAGCGAGTTTTATGCAGATTCATAATGAAAAAGAATAAATGGGGCAGAAAGAAATACAGAATGTATAGTTTGGAGAGAAAGAGAGCACTAGGAATGTGGCTCTCTTAATAATGTTAATAATGTTGGAGTCAATGGTGTGCTGAAGAAGAGGCTTTCTTTGATAAAGAGATTAGAACCATTAAAAAGCCTCCAGATATGCACTCCAACAATGGAAAGAGTACTCTCAGCAAGACTTCACCCAGCTAAGTTTCACTGTGAAAGGAAAAGACATAAGGAGTATTGTGCTTCTAACTCAAACAGATAAAAGTTTCTGGTAATGTGGATGAAGCTGGCTGAGGTCCATCCCAAGGTGTAAGCCAAACTTGGTGGTATTATTTACATGTTTCTGGATTTAAAGGCATAAAAGATGCAAGAGTGAGGGGGATTGGTTCTTCCTCTGAGGTTTCAGAGAGCTGCTAAGGCCAGGCAGCATGTAACAGGGTCTTCCCTATGAGAAGGCCTTGGGAGGTCAAGAGGCCCTAAGAGACTATTGCATGAAGCTATGAAGGTAAAGCCTGGTTGGCAGGTGAGATCCCAAGATGTTGAAAATGCCAGAGCCATGAGGTGTCTGTCAAGGAGAGCTGTATACAAGGAGTGGTACCAGCCCAAGAAAGAGAGATGCTGTGGGAAACAAAACTGGAGGGACTGTCTAAACCCTTTGGAAGTGAATTCCCAGAAATTGAACATGGAACTACTGGATTTGGTGTTTTCCCTGCTGGTTTTTGATCTTGCTTTGGTCCAATGTTTCCCACTATGCACCCATTCCTCCCTTTTAGAATGGGAATGTGTATTCAATTCCACTGCATGTTGGAAGTAAATAATCTGTCTTTTGATTTTACAGGGGCTTACAGTTAAGAGATTTCCTTGAGTCTCAGAAGAGACTTTGGACTTTTGACCAGTATTGAGACTGTCAAAGACTATAGGGATATTTAAGTTTAGACTAAATATATTTTGCATTATGACATGGTCTTGAGCCTATGGGGGTCAGGGAGTGGAATGTGGTAGTGCTCCAGGTGCTCCTGTCACCATGCCTCTCCACCATGCTAGGCTCTTATTCCTCTGAAACTGAAAGCCAAATAAATTCTTCATTCTATAAGTGGCCTTGATTTTACTGTTTTATCAAAGCAACAGAAATATAACTAATACAGGACTAGATCTTCAAAGGCCTTAAGACTCAGAATACAGAAGGAAAACTTTGAAAGAAAACACAGAGCAAACACAGGGTTTTAAGTAGCAATAGCAATAATTAGATGCCTATCTTCAAAGCATGGCAACAACATTAAGAGCATTTGAGGTATGGAGAATGATACAGTTGAGGCTGACTTGAATAAGCCAAGCAAGAAATGAAAGCCTAGAACTAAGTAAGGTGGTAATGAAAATAAGAAACATTAGGAAGGTAGAATCAAGACTTGGCCACTAAGTACTTAGTTATGCAGGCTTATGGAATATAAGGACTATAAGGAAACTTTTCTGTTTGCTGTTTGGTTGCTCTGTTAGATAACCACTAAACTAGTCCCAAAGTTTATGTTAATGAAAAAAAAAAACTTGCAGAAGAATAAGTCAACTCATGTCTCTCTGAGCTTGAGGAGTCTATAGGATAGAAAGCAGAAGCATCCATTATACATAACTGGAGTAGAGAAGAAACATCAGGATTAGAAACTGTTATCTTAATTCTTTATGTCTGAAGCCATGTTGGGGTGCTAGGGGCATGTGCCTGTGGAGCTAGCTACCCTGAAAGCTGAAGTAGGAGGATCACTTAAGCCCACATGTTAAAGACCAGCCTGTGTAACAAATCAAGGCTATCACAAAATAATAATCAGCATCAGCATCTCTGAAACCATGTGTGATGGCTAATCTTGGTGGTGGATGGCTAATCTGAAAAGAGGGCACCTTAACTGAGGAATTTCCTCTATCAGGCTGGCCTGAGGGTGTGTCTATGGGGACATTTTCTGGATTGTTAAGTGACATAGGAGGACCCTGTAGTCAGTACCATCCCTAGGCAGATGGGCCTAGACTGCATTTTTAAAAAAAGGTAACTGTACAAGGCGCAGGAAGCAAGCTAGTAAGCAGCTTCCTCTATGTTCTGTGCTTCAGTTCCTACTCCAGGCTCCTGTCTTGAGTTCTTGCCCCAACTTCACTCAGTGATGAACTATTACCTGCAAGTGTAAGGTGAAATAAACCTTTTTCTCACCAAGTTACTTTTGGTCAGTGTTTTATCACAGCAACAGAAAACTAGGACACTATGTAAGTGCATGTTATTACTGAAGAAGTCCAGGGAAGGTGTGAAAGGAACAAAAATATAGAATTCTTGTTTTAGAGAGAAACTGACAAAAGTACATTGTTAAATAAGAACTACAGGAGATATGGAGCTGAGGAGATGGCTCTGTGGATAAAGCACTGAGTTTGAATGTCCAAAACCAATGTAAAGCCCAGCAGGTATGGCAGCTGCCTATAATTCCAGCACTCCAGGGGCAAAGAAAGAGGATACCCCACCTCCTGGACAAGCTGGCCAGCTAAACTATTTGGAATCAGGGAGCTCCTGGTTCAGTAAAAACGTGCCTCAACAAAAGATGTGATCAAGGAAGACACCCAATGCCTTCCTTGGTCCTCCACACACAGCCTGCACACATTGCATGTGTACCTACACACACACACACACCCCAAATGAAATTATAGGAGGCTATTACTTTGGACTAAGCTTCTACACTAGACCACAGCAAACTAGAATAAAAATCGAGATCAAGTCCCTTGACAACAAGCTGAAACTAAGCTGTTTATCTGACCTTGTGGAGAAATCAGGGATTAGAGAGATAACAAATTTCCCATGGTAATAAAATTCCTTGCCTTAGTCTTTATACACAAAAGTACCCAGATGCAAACTAATCAGCTATTTTCCTATTCTTGATTACTAGCCAGCCTTACAAAGATAAAGAGACTTTGAAATGACTGATCTGCTTTTGTTGCTTGTTTCTGCTTTTCCATCCCTTCTCTTTCTATAAATCTAATCTTCTGCTTGGGGAATCAGAATGCTTATTCTCTTTTATAGAATGAAATGCTGTCTGACTCTAGCATTGGAAATAAATCCAATTAAGATCTTTACACACAATGGGCCATGCAAGTTGTCCTAACATTCAGGAGGATGAAGTGTTGAAAGCCAGTCTGGGCTACATAGTAAGACTCTGTCTCAAAAAAGAAAAAACAAAGGACTAGGGCCATTTGTAAAGCTTCTCCATTTTAGTGAATTTGTGCTTACGTACAGAAATTTAGTTACCAGTGTTAGAAATAAAATCTGAGGTTCAAGGACCCCACCAATACCACAAAAATATGTGGACAAAGCAAAAGTAACTCAGCCATGCAGATTTTACTTTTGCAAAAGGGTACGCTGTATGGTCAATCATGTCCAGCAAGCACACAGGACCTAGAAGTTTGATGAGTTTTTATTTCTAACACAACAGTTCTGCATAATTTTCCCAAATGGCTGGGGATGAACCTCACAGTCTTTCCAAATTGGCTATTTTTAAAGGACTGTCAGAAAGGAACAGGGAAGCGCTCCACTGCCCCAGGCCATTGGGTTTGACAATGCATTAGGTTCTTTCCTTAAACCTTACATGGTGTGGTGGTATTAAAAGGTTAGAACTCCTTGTCATAAACCAAGTTTTACAGGGTTTGAAAGAAAAGAGCAATATTTAATGTTTCTCACACCAAAACTAACTTGTTTTTCTAGATTATTGCCCTCCTCACTCTCATAGCTAATTCTGAGACTGCCTGACTGCAAGCTCCTATATGTATGGGCTACCCAACAACTTCATGGCAAAGCCATGCTCTGGCATGGCTCATGGCAAACCACCCCTTGCTCTGAAACCTGGAAGAAGGAACTCCCACTCTGCCACGTGGACCTGAGCTCCGCCCCCATGCTGCGGTCTGCCTGCCTCTATGTGGCATTAATATCTCCTCTACTAAATCGTAGTAAAAAAAAGGCAATCCTTCTCAGTATTCCCTTGAACACCCTTACCCCAAACCTTTCAGTTAGTAAAACAAATCAATCCCATTTGGTACAGTGTTAACACAGAAAGTAGTGAGGAAAGAAATTTCAAAGAAAAGCAGCAAGATAAGCAGAACCAAGAAACTTTACTCAAGACTGGCTTTTTTTTTTTTTTTTTTTTCACGGTGTGGTGAGAGGCGTCCCAAAGGCCTGATCCTATCACCTACTATCCAACTTCTCCACAGGTTCTAGGTCTCTAGAAACCCTGCACCGTTCTCTCAGTTTAGAGGGTTCATCTCCAAACATCTACTAAGCCCCGCAAAACCTGACAAACAAACTCGCTGCAGGGGCTGTCCCCGATTCCCCAGAAAAATTAAAAACATTTTAAAACTTCCAAAGTTTTGTTGTACCTTTAATGGCTCGGTAATTGTCAGCTAAGCATCTGGCTCAAAACAGTGGGAGTCAGACCAAAAGTATCTAAATGCTGAGGCAGGACTCTACCTCGTCCGCCACACGTGAGGAAAAAAAAACTACAACTCCCATGAGGCGATGGGGTCCCCGGACTCCACAATTCCCAGTATCCTCTGGGAGGCCCAAGAGTGTCAGGCTAGTAGGTGGAGGGAGGCCCGTTAATGTCTGCGGAAGCTATGAAGCGGTCTTTGGGAAAGACAGCGTGTAAGGAGGCGCCTGCGATCCCCACAGAGCAACTGGATGTAGCTCGCGGCTTGGAGAACTTGCCTGTCAGCGCGTGGCCTCCGGGGGCGGGACCGAGGCCTGCGCCTTTCCAGGTAAGGACGTGACTAAGCGGCCAAGAAGGCAGCTGCTCTGCCTCTGGGGCGTGGCTAGCGCCCTTCTATGTGGGGGAGGGGCTAAAGGGCTTCACACCGCCTTCAGGGCGTGGTCAGCTTCCTTCCATATAGGGGCGGGACTAGAGGACTGCGCACTGCTTCCTGGGCGTGGCCAACGAGAGGCCAGGACCTTCTATCTATGGGCGAGACTAGGTAGCGGTGCCCAGCAGGGGTGGACAGAAGGGCATCTTTCCTAAGGGCGACGAAAACTAGGCGAATAGCTCCCCCACGTGGTGGCAGTTGTGAAACTGGCTGTAATTTCAGGCGTCTTTTTTATCTTAACATTTTTATTTTTTAAGTATTAACATACAGACTATTATGTTTCGTTATGGCATATTTTTAACGTTCATTAGCAGATACTGATTATACATAATAATGGTTTTCAAGTTGACGTTTTCATACATTGTCCATAATGTATTTTGATCATACACATCACCACCCTTTTCCGTCAGTGGTCCTCTTCCCATTCTGCCTAATTCCTTTCTTTTTCCCAACCAGCCCCACCTGCATCTTTCATCGTGTGTGTGTGTGTGTGTGTGTGTGTGTGTGTGTGTGTGTGTGTGTGTGTGTGTGTGTGTGTGTGTGTGTGTGTGTGTGTGT
>NW_008356458.1:2972137-2978627 GCF_000622305.1 Nannospalax galili
AAGCAGTAGTAAGACCTTAACAAGGATTTTACCTTATTCTTTCTGTAAAATGGCAGTTCCCTGAAGGGCTTTTCAGAAAGAGCACTGAGAAGTTGGCTTTTACTCCAGGTCTGTGCTTAAGACTTAGTGAGGAATCTAAGCAAATCAGGTCCCTTTCTGATCTCAGGTGTCTCATATGTGAGCCTTAGCCTTGCTATGAACTCAGCTGTGTGTCATTAAAGATAGTCCCTAGAGTCAGACCTGGCTGAGGTCTCCATACTGTGAAGTCTCCTTCATGCTGTGAGATTTGGGGCAAATATAAATGAACTCTGCAAAGCCTAAGAATCCTTTGAGAATTACAGTTTCTAGTTGTCTGTAAAAACTCAAAAAAGGCTCACTACTACTACTACTACTACTACTACTACTGCTGCTGCTACCTCAAAACCCTTTCCCTAACTCTCTCCCCATTGTGACCATGGCCTAAAAATTGCCTAAGAGTTTGAGAATAACCAAAGATACTGACATGGAGAGAGCATTGCCCTTGAATGATGATTTAGCCATGAAAATAATTTAAAATTCTGTTGCTTTTTGCCCATCCATATTCAACTCTACATTAGCACTGTCTCTTTTCTTCTAGAATTTTGTGAGGATCAAATGAGATAATAAACACTATAGCAGATTTCAGAGTAAAGCAGGATTTTTTAAATAATATTTTTATCAATTGAGATTTTTATACAATGTGTTTTTATTATCTCCAACTCCCTCTCCATCTCCTCTCATATCCACCCCACCTTCCTACCTCCCAACTTTGTGTCCTCTTTTTTGAGCTGTTTGAGGGCTGGACATGATGGTACACACCTTTAGTTCCAGCATTCAGGAGACAGAGGCAGGCAGATCTCTGTGAGATCAAGGCCAGCCTGGTCTACATAGTGAGTACCAGGACAGCTAGGGCTATAGGGAAAACCTGTCTCAAAAAAACAAAAAGCTAGAACAAAACACAAAAGCCATTTGAGTCCAGTTTGTGTTCCCCAGATATTCTTGGGTGTGAGTCTCTCCCCTGGAGCATGGGCAGTGTACCCAGTGTCACACCCTTAAAGAAAACTGACTCTCTCTCTCCCAGAAGCTATCAATTGCCAATAGTTCCTTATCTAGGGTTCAGCAGTTAAAACACTTGCTGCTCTTGCAGAAGACCTGGGTTCCATTGCAAAAGACCCAGGTTCAGTTCCCAGCACTCACATGGCAGCTAACAACCACCCGTAACTCCAGTTCCAGAGGATCCAATGCCATCTTGTGGTTTCCACAGATATTGCGTGTACATGGTGCATTTACAAACATGCAGGCAAATATTCATACATGTAACAAAAATACAGCAGGATTTTAATGTGAGAAATGGTTATTAATGTTACTGAATTTCTAGTAAGATCACCAATATGTTTTTTTTCATTCAACAAATAATTGAGTGCCTGTAAATGTGCTTCTAGGCTAAGCCTAGAAGATGATGTAGAAAGACTGCATTTGGCTGCTAAATTGTTTTGTTTTGTTTTGTTTTGTTTTCTGTCTTTTTTGAGGCAGGTCTCCCTGTAGCCCCAGCTGTCCTGGAACTCACTATGTAGACCAGGCCGGCCTTGAACTCACAGAGTTCCACCTGCCTCTGCCTCCCGAGTGCTGGAATTAAAGGCAAGTGCCACCACGCCAGGCAGCTGCTAAGTTTTTTAACCTAGAAGTATCTAGCATAAAAGAAAAACATTGCTATATGACTCAGTTCTCTTTTTTAAAAGATTTTATTGTGGGGGGCAGGGGGAGTCTGGAGAGATGGCTCAGCAGTTAAGAGCACCAGCTGCTCTTTCAGTGGACTTGGGTTCAGTTCCCAGTACCCATATGGTGGCCAGCAACCATCTGTAACTCCAGTTCCAGGAGATCCAACACACTCCTCTGACCTTCACAGGCATTGCACAACATGGGTGTGCTTACGTACAACATGGGTGTGCTTACGTACAAGCAGGCGATACACTCATACATGTAAACTAATAGTAAAATATTTTTAATCGTATTTTTAGTTTATATGTATGAGTGAGTACTTTGCCTGCATGTGTATGTGTACCATATATGTGTGTGTGATGCCCATGGGCTAGAGGGCATTGGATCCCTGGAACTGGAGTTTACAGATGGTTGTGAGCCACCGTATGGTTACTAGGAACTGAACTCAGGTCATCTGCAAGAGCAGCCAGTGCTCTTACCCACTGAGCCATCTCTCCAGTCCCCCTACTCCACTCTTAATTAACTTCAATACATATTAAGAACTGAATGTATGCAAGGTGGTTAGTTGGGTTGCAGAAAATAGAAAAGTATAATTCCAGCCCTCTAAGTGTTAGCAGACTGATCCTACAATTGGTTTTAACTAAGCACTTGTGCTATTAAATAAAACTTGTGTTTTGTAAACTCTGTATAAATGAACAGTCTTGGGTTTTTCTTTCCATCTGTCCCTAAGAAAAATATGTAAAAAATGGCTTAATGTATTTATTTATGTTAGCTTACCTTATTTTATGTACAAAAATAACTATGAATAACTTAAATTAGCCAGGCATAGTGGAATGTGCCTATAATCTCTGCATCCTGAAGGGAGTAGAAGACTCCAGTGTGTCATCCTAGGCTATGTAGCAAGACCCTTCTCTGAAAACCACAAGCTGGGGATATAGCTCAGTGACAGAGCATTTTATGCTCAAGTTCCTAGATTCAAGTCTCTTCACTGTAAAAAAAAAAAAAATTAAAAGGTAATTTATGTATCTTCTTTAGACTCCTCACAGTCATTAATGTCTATAAACTCATGGGGTTTGATGTGCTAATTATAGTTTTTAAATTAAAATTAAGTACTTGTTTAAAGACAGGGTCTGCCTGTAGCCCCAGCTCACCTGGAACTCACAATATATAGGCCAGGCTGGCCTTGAACTCACAGACATCCACCTGCCTGTGCCTCCTGAGTGTTGGGATTAAAGGCATGGGTTACCATGCCTGGCTTTTGTACTTGTCTGTTTTTTAAAAAGAAGAGGAAAAAAAGAAGAAGAATACACATGGTTGATCCTCAGACCAATGGTTGAGGGCATACATGAAAGTCAGGAGAATGCAGCATCACTCACAGACAGGCCTTAAAGTGCCTAGGTTTGTTATGTCTGTTGGTGGTGGTGTATGTGTACGTTCTGGATGCTGGGGATCCAGTGCAGAACTATGCATCTACTAGGCAAATGCTCTATCACTGACCTAGCACAATATCAGTCTTACAAAAAGGCAAAATGACTTGCTTCCTCCAAACCCAGGCTTCCCAGGCATAAGCCCGCATAAGCATTAAGGCATGAAAAGCTCAAGGTAAAAATAACTTTATGTCTGGTTTGATTTTGGAAGCTGTGTAGAGAGGAGAGAGAACATTGAAGTGTTCATATTGAAAACCAGCATGTCATACTGTCATCGGGTTGAAAGCCAAGTAGAAAATAAACTAATTGGTTTTCTTGAACTAGGTTTGGTCTAATCATTTGTCAGTTCTCTCAAACCAACTTCAAAAATGATTTTTAAGATCTCAACTGGGCCCTGACCAGAATTATCTGGCTCACAGTCTCCTAATAGCTGCTAGGAGAAAAATAAACTTATGAGGCTAGAAGCCAAGTACAAAGGTCCGTGTAGCCGGGGTTTGAACACAACCGAAAAAGGAAGGAAGATTTTCCAGTTTCCCTTAGTATTCCTTAAGATTCTGAATCCTTCCCTGAGATTTAGGCCCAGGTTTTAAGTCCAGAGTAGTATCCAGAGTTGCACTTCAGTTTCTGGGGCTCAGAACAGTTCAACTTCCAGTTGAAGGTTATCAAAAGCTGGGGTCAAAACAAAACTGCCTGCTGCAGGCCCGAGAGAGTAGATAAGAACCAGACTTCAGGCCACTTCCCAAAACCTACACCTTTCCTTCAGACATATATTGGTTTGAAATAGGAGACCCACCCACTTCCCACAATTAGAGAACCTACAGTCTGTGATGTTCGGATCTCAAAGTCCATGCTAGCCTAGTTCAGAGAAGAAAGAAAGCTGTGGACAGGAATAGCCAAGGAAGAATGTTTGCTCTCCACATGCTGTATGCTGTTTCTATTTTGGCTTCTTAATTATTGTTTATAAAAACTTTTTTCTCTTATGTTTTCTTGAAGAAAGAAAGAAAAAAGAAATATCTACTCAGGATGCAGTTTCTAGGGATCCACTTTGCACTGATTGTTCTGCTCTTATTCCCTGTATCTGACAGTGTGAGAATGGTAAAAATCCCATTCTTCCTGTCCTCCTTCATGTCTTTCTGCTGGTTCCAAATATACATATGACAGTTACTAAGGCAATGTTGAGTAATAAATGAAAGAAGTCTGGGCTGGGTCAGCTCTCATTCTCCCCACTCAAAATGGGTAAATAACAGAGACAGGAAAATAATTCCTGGACACAATTTTGGTTTGCATGTTGAAGCTAGGAAGTTTAAATCCCAGCATAGTTTTCTTGAATACTTGCGTGCCAGCCCCAAGAGTAAGCTTTTGATTTGAATTCGCTCAGATTTTCCTTTATAAACAAGCTAACTAGATGATAGATTGATAGATAGCTAGATGATAGATGAAATGTTTAAAAAGATTAAAATTACAGAATTAAAACTATCATAAATATAACATCTAAAAGTAATATCTATAAGAATTAAGATAATATTTTCAAAGGTACAAATGCCATCCCTGAATAGCATTATTTCACTAATTGTTCATGATAACCACCTTCAGTGTATTTATTACCCATGTCTTACAGTTGGTAACCCAAAGCTTACCAAATCATTTGCCCAGAGTCACATTGCTAATGAGAGCCTGGCTCTGTATCCCCAGAAAATCCACATTCTCCACTGAGAAGCTTCCATGGTTTGACCAGTGTTCCCTGCCACCGCCACGAGGTTTTCTGCCTGGCCTCCTGCACATTTTGTTCCAGTATCTTAATCCCCTTTGGAGTCCTCATTGCTCTTTGGTCATTTACAACTTTGACTATGTTCTTTAGCCATTTTCTGCCACCATCCTCAGCTTTCACCCTATTCCATTAGCCAGAACTCCTTTGTTTGCACAAAAAATAAACATAACACAAAACTGTTTCAAGAAAAAGAGGGAAAGACTTGCCTCACATGATGAAAAGTCCAAAGCTAGCTGCCATAGGCATGTCTGAATCAAGAACTCGCCATCACACTTCCTGTTCCCACCCCTATTTCCCTTTCCTGTGTCCTGTAGGGAGTTCTTGTCTATATGGTAAGCTTGATGCTGAATGCCAGGCAAGCACTCTGTGCAGAGTTACTACCTCCCTGATTGCAAGTCCCAGAATTGTATTCCTGACTTAGGTCATGTGTCTACCTACAAATCAAACACTTTATAGTTTTCTTTCTTTTGTAAAATGTTTTATTTATTTTCTGTATATGAGTATTTTCCTTGCATGGACTAAGTGTACCATATTCACGCCTGGTGCCTACAGAGGCCAGAAGAGGGTGTCAGACCTCCTGGAACTGGAATTACTAGTGGTTGTTAGCTTCCAGGTCTAGGTCTGGAACAATCTGGAACCCTCATCCAAACCACCAAGACAAGAGTGGAAAGAGTTCTGGGAAAAGCTGGGTTACTGTTACCAAGAGAAAAAAAAATGGATGCTGAGTAAGGAAAAACCATGCCTGCTGTGGCCAAAGCTTGGATCGCTCCTTGCCTAATTAGCCCAAGTAGCCTTCAGGGTTAATGGTCTTTCTGGATCACCATGGTCCTCAAGTGTATAGTAGGAAATAGGATACAGACCATGGCAAGTGTTACAAACTGGATTCATTTAAACCAAGATCCAGCCAGCTACCTGCCAGGTCCAAACACACCTTCTACCAGCAAAGTTTGACAGTTTGCTGAAAATGAGTATTTGGATAGAATGTCAATAGTTAAGGACCTCAGATTATTTCTGAAAAGAGTAAGTAGTGTTCACTGTGTAGTTAAACACCTGAAAAGATAATCATATAATGATTTATTAAACTAGATAAGGATTTTATTATTTTTACTTTATGTATATGAGTATATTGCCTGCATGTGTGTGAGTGCACCCAAGTCATACAATGCCCACAGAGGTCAAAAGAGGGCATCAGATCTCCTGGAACTGGAATTATGGATGGTTGTTAGCCACCATGTGGGTGCTGGGAATAGAACCCAGGTCCTCTGCAAGAACAGCCAGTGCTCTTAACCACTGAGCCATCTCTCCGGCCCTAGACAAGGACTTTTAAAGATTTGTTTGGTAGTACTGACAGTAAAACCTAGCACCTTTTGCATGCTAGACAAACTCTCTACCCCTGAACCACGTTCTCACCTCAAAGGCTTATCCTTGAGTATAGTCATTTTAAAAATCAAATAAAGTATTTTTCTTGCATGGTATTTTTCTGACCTTTTGTGGAGGAGAAAATGAAGAAAGATGAAGATGGTTTATAATGATCACAGGGTCAATAATTAACATCCAT
>NW_008356458.1:2978662-2991371 GCF_000622305.1 Nannospalax galili
TATTCTGGGCCAGTGAGATGGCTCAGTGGGTAAAAGTACTTGCTGCCAAGGCTGGGAATCTGAGTTCTATCCCCAGAACCCACACAGTGGAAGGAAAGAACCTATTCCCACAAGTTGTCCTCTGACTTCCACATGTGCATTGTGGCATATGCCCCCCCCACAAAAAAATAATGAAGTAGAAACATTAAATATACGTAAACATATTCTTGTTAAACTGAAAACTTATCTAGAAGTCTACATTGTCATTTCAAAGGTAGCTGAAGCTCATTTGGAATTTGCTGCCATTTGTAACCTGTATAAAGGAGCTCAGCTCGTCATATTATATATCAAGTTTAACTATGGAATGTTTTAAAGGATCTCTCCCCCTACCCTGTCTCAAAATTTGTAGGACCCAAACCCATGGCTTTGCACATGCTAGGAAAAGACTCTACCACAGACCTATAGCCCCAGCCCCAAAAAACAGATATGATTTTAGAATCCTTTATTTATTTATTTTATGTATATGATTGCTTTATCTGCATGTATGTAAGTGCACTCATGTTGTACAGTGCTCACAGAGGTGAGAAGAAGGCATTTCATCCCCTAGAACTGGAGTTACAAATGGTTTTTAGCCACTATGTGAGTGCTGGAAATTGAACCTAGGTTCTCTTGAAGAGCATTAGTGCCCTTAACTGCTGAGCCACCTCTCTAGTTCCTGATTTTAATCTTTTAAAATTAGATCCGAACTAGGGCTATAACTCAAAAGTTAAGAACTTACCTAGCACATGTGAGACCCTAGGCTCAATGTCCAAGATAGAAAAATGAATAAAATATAATAGTATTGAAAATTTTTCAAAAAAAGATAGTAGGTTCTCCCAAGATTTTTTAAAATTTAAAGTAGAAATAATAAAACTATTTTTAGTAAAATAATAAAATGCTCTCCTGGTTATAAAACTGCAGTAATCAGACTTGATTGTAGTATATGTGCTGCTAAAGCAAGCACTGTCAGACTCGATTTTAAAAGAAGTCATGTGTGTTGAAAAAAATTACTTTAGTGATTCATACTGGACATCAGAAGTATGCACGCCTTGAGGAACTAATCAGTTAAAAATATTCCTTATGAAAAGTTTCACCAAGAGATAGTAAAATCTTCATTTTACAGGTACTTCTGAAAATGTCTAGATAACCACTTACATTTCAGTGCTGAATCTTTAAAAAGCCAGAAGTAAATCTATGTAAGACAGCACTCCCTGCATTTGACGGACAGGGGTGTCTTTTCCAGAGCCTTCTTTATCCCTGTGGGATATCCCTGCTGAGCTAAAGTGCTAAGCAACATGGCAGAAGCTCTCACTCCCACCTCCGAATCACTTTCTCAGCAAAGAATTGGTCTGTGCCTGCAACACCCACTCCTCACCTTCCTCATCTTTCACCAGAGATCCGATCCTCCCCCAGCTCTGTGCTTTTTAAAGTACAGGGTTCTGCACTGAACTGCAATAGCTCCATCAAGCCTCCACAGGGGATGTTACCACATGCTGTTCAGTGCCTTCCTAAAAATGGGACAGGAGACACCATGTTAACAGAAGACTGAGAGATGTGCAATTCCTGTGTCCCTCTGGACACTAAAATCTATCCCCAGTGAAAAGCCAGGCAGGCAGTTCGTGCCTTGCAGAGTCGCTCATACCCAAATGTGTTGGCACAGCGGCATGCCAGCCACCTTTATTGAGAATCAGAATAAAGACTGTTTCCCAGAAAACAATGGTTTGGAAGGACACATTGCTGCAGTTTCTTTCTTATCTCAATGCTAGAAAAGTCAGTGCTGCTTCTGAACAGTCAGGTTGTTCCTTACAGACAGTACAAGACTTGTATCTAATCATACACTGTCTTTGAAATGACTGCTCCCAAGTAGAATCAGATGTCCAGTCTTATGTCTTATATGTCATATATATATACACATATACACATACATATATATGAATGATTTATTTTGGCTCACACTTTTGTAGGTATCAGTTCATGGTTGATTGACTCCATTTCTTTTGGGCCTGTGCTGAAGCAGAGCACCATGGTGGGAGTGTGTAGAGGAAGCTATTCACCCCATGGCAGCAGAGAAGCAAAAAGGACACAGGGAAATACTGTGATCCCAATGTCCTCTTTAAGGGCATGTGCCCAGTGACCAGACTCCATCCTGCTAGGTTCCACCTCTTAAAGGCTCTACCACCTCCCAGTAACACCATAGGCTGGGAACCAAGCCTTTAACACATGGCCTCTGAGGGATAGTTATTCAAACTATAGCACCCCTCAGCTTTACCTTGTTTCATTTACTTCTTTATAAATTTCATTAAGACCTTTTTGGAAAGAGACAGGTATAAAGGTCCATATACAAATGGACAGAAAGCTTGTTAGGTTCCTAAGAGGGGTGTGTGTGTGTGTGTGTGTGTGTGTGTGTGTGTGTGTGTGTGTGTGCGTGTGTCCCCATGTGTCCCCATGTGTCCTTGTGTTTGTGGAGGCCAGAGGTTGGTATGGATATCAACTTCAGTTGCTTTCTACCTTCTTTCTTTGAGACAGGGTCTCTCACTAATTCAGCTAGACTGGCTGGCCAGGGAATGTTGTCCTCACCTCCACAGTGCTAGGATTACAGGCACATGCCACCACACCCAACTTTTTTAAAAAAACATGTTTTCTAGTGGATAAAACTCAGGTCCTCATGCTTGTGTGGCAGGTACTGTACTAACAGAGCCATCTTCCCAGCCCTAAGAGATACTTTAATCTTCAGGGTTTGAAAATACACTTCTTGACACCTGAGAAGAAATAACCAGGATCAGGTTTTACATAGACACTTTGGATGTGAGGTTTTTTTTCATTTTCCATAATCTATAGATGTAATACTTTGGAAATACAGGTACATTTAAAACACCAAATTATCAAATTGCCCCTTTGTCATTTAATAAGAACAGAATTTCTTTACATGTATGATACATCTATAATAAATTTAACTATTAATATCTATTTGATAAATCCCACTTTTAGAATTATTTCTGTAATTGACTTATTAATCATTTATGACTTTCTTACCCCAAGAAAGTAGTAAACTAATTCATAATAAATGTATGTATGCATGTATATATGTACATTATCAGGTAAAGGTAAAACAAATAAGAAGCTAAGGATAAAATACTGAACCATGTCCAGACATCAAATTCAGCTGGTTTTGGTCAAAGTACAGTAAATGACTGTGAGTGCTCAGCCCCATATGGACATCATTATCAACCCTTGGCCCTGCCAAGGCTCAGGAAACATTGCAGAAGATGAGGCAGAAAGAATGTAAGAGCTGGAGGATGGGGAGGAGCTCTGTGAAAGGCTGTCTTCCAGACACGACATGACTATTGCACTCATGAACTCACAGCAGGAGGGGTGACCTGCAAAACCTGCAGAAGATCAAGCCAACCAAAATCCAGCATAGACGGGGGAAAACTCAAGAGGCCTTACCCCTGACTGAGGAGCTATTTGGTAGAAAAGAGTGGCTAGGTGAGACAGCATCATTCTTCTTGGGAGTGTAGGTTTGCCCATGCTCCAGGGAATGGCCACACATTCAAGTATATATGAGCAGCACTGAATGGACTTAGTGGATTATTTTTTTAAAAAAGAACATAAAGTTGGGAGGTGGCTTTATGGAAGGAGGGGAGAGGTGGAGGAGGAAAATGGGGGGCGGGGAGATAGAATAAATTTCTATTATCCTTATTCCTTTAAGACCACAAAAATTTAATTCTAAAAGTTAATTTCTGGTATTCGAATCTTTAATGTTTTAGTTGTTAGCCTTAGCCTTTAATGGCTGCCCTATTTCTAGCCAGGCATAGTGGTGCATGCCTTTAATCCCAGTACTTGGGAGGCAGAGGCAGGCAGATCTCTGTGAGTTCGAGGCCAGCCTGGTCTACATAGTGAGTTCCAGGTCAGCTGGGGCTACAGGGAGACCCTGTCTCAAAAAGACCGAAAAAAAAAAAAAAAAGTTAATTTCTGGGACTGGAAAGATGGCTCAGTGGATAAGAGGGCTTGCTGCTCTTGCAGAGGACCAGAGTTTGGTTCCCAGAATCCACATCAGGAGGCTCACCACCAGTTCCAGGGGATTCAATACCCTCTTCTGGCCTTCAAGGGTACCTGCACACATGTGGCATCAGACACACATATATACATAAGTAAAGATCAAAATAAATCTTTAAAATTAATCTTTTTAAATAGGAAATATCTATTTTCAGGTACTCTTTTAATGTGTTGTGTTTTGCCAGTTTTGTTTTGTCATATATATATATATATATTGGAAATAGGGAATGTCCACACCACAAGTTGCACATACGTTACATACATATGAAATATATGCTATGCCATACTAACAGGTATTTTCTGATTTTTACAGTACACTCCTGATCATGTAGCTGGACCTGGAGCAGACATGGATCCCTCTCAAATAACCTTTCCTGGCTGTGTCTGCATGGAAACTCCCTGCCTCCCTGGCACTTGCTCCTGTCTTCGCCATGCGGAGAGCTATGATGACAGTTTGTGTCTTAGAGACATAGGGTTGGAAGCAGAGTATGCCAAGCCTGTTTTTGAATGCAATGCCCTGTGCCTGTGTGGTGAGAACTGCAGAAACAGAGTGGTCCAGAGGGGTCTACAGTTCCACCTCCAGGTGTTCCAGACGGATAAAAAAGGCTGGGGACTTCGTACCTTGGAATGGATACCCAAAGGAAGATTTGTCTGTGAGTATGCTGGGGAGGTTTTAGGATTCTCTGAAGTACAGAGGAGGATTCACTTACAAACAGCACATGACCCAAATTACATCATTGCCATCAGGGAACATGTGTATAACGGGCAAGTCATGGAAACCTTTGTCGACCCTACCTACATAGGAAATATTGGAAGATTCCTCAGTCATTCCTGTGAGCCAAACCTGTTGATGATTCCTGTCCGGATTGACTCAATGGTACCTAAGTTGGCACTTTTTGCAGCCAAAGATATTTTGCCAGCAGAAGAACTCTCTTATGACTATTCAGGAAGATTTCTTAATCTAGTGGGCAGTAAAGACAAAGAAAGGATAGATCACGGGAAACTAAGGAAGCCTTGTCACTGTGGTGCCAGGTCGTGTGCTGCTTTCCTGCCCTATGACAGTTCACTGTACTGCCACTTAGAAAAGCAAGACACCGGTTAGGAAGGAAGTTCCTGCCCACTGGTCTCTCTGTGCACAGAATCAGAGGGAACCAAGCATACAGGGCTCAACTGCTTCTGTGCTCCCCTCTTGTAAGCAACCCACCCTCAGGGAAGTCTGCCTTGTAGTCAGCAGCTTGCTCTTGTCTGTAAGAGGCCAGTGGTTGTCCAGCCTTGCCTCTGCCTGGGTGCCAAAGTTTGACTCAGGAATGTGGCCCAGACTATAAAATGTCCAACATTCTCTTTTCTCCCAGAATACTTGCTTTCCTAATTAGATGTAGGAAGTGACTATATTCCAGCTAATAGGATATAAGCAAAAATGAGACCTTAAGTATCATCCTTCTATATCTTCCTGAAAACTGGGATGCATTCTTGATGGCTGAAGTTGGAGACAGTCAACCAAACTCCAAGATGACCCTGGGAAAGGGTCAGGCAGAGGAAATCAACAAGAATGAACTGTGCATGTCTGGTACTGTAGAAAATGCTGCTAGTCCTGATCTGACACCTCTGGCCTTGTAGGTGAGAAGCCTGCAAGTTTAGGCCACTGTTACTTTGCATTTGATTAAAACTTACCATGATTCAGGAAAACCTTGGGTTGCATACCTCCACCTTGCTTTCCAACCAGTTTTATCAGTAATAAAGCTGATTCTTTTCTGTTTGACTCCTAGTTTTCTCATTTGCTTCTAAATATGGATTAAGGGGAAAAGCATGATTATCACCTGCTAAAACCTAAAAATTGCCATCAATAATGAAAAATACAACCATGAGGATGACTTCTACTTATTAATTAAAAATCAGAAAAGAAAACATATTTGTAAAGTTTTCACTACACAGGCAAAGCTTGAGAAGTTATGTTTCAAAACTTTAAACAGCCCCATTTTACTTATTAATAACACAAAATTAACCCTGTCAATATCACAGAAGCAGATGGGAGTTTTAAACCCTGTTTCAGCTTCTGGAGGAATAAAGGTCTCTAACTGTCTTCCTTAGAGCAAGGATATTATAAAAATGCATTTATGGTCTGGGGATGTAACTCAATAGTAGAGCACTTGCATAGCATGCAGAGGTCTTGGGTTCCATCCCATGTACCACAAGATAAATGAATGAACAGTTTTTTCAAAGTTAGCTGTATGCTAATACTGTTGTATAGCAGTTTCCCCTGAGATAAAACCTTCCATTTTGGAGAGAAGCTCATTAAGACACAGGATATTCTAGGAGGAGGTAAAATATTCTGTCCTGCAGCAAAGCTCAGGAACTAAACAATTCAAATGCTTCACTAAGTCCTGGAACTGACCAGATGTATTAGGTCCATCTTTCCCCAAGCTTATATAAGCACTGAGGACTGCTGAGACACTCAGGCTGAGCTGCCTAGAAGAGGCAGAGACCAGCCACCTGCTTAGAAGAGGCTCACACCCACTGAGCCACTCAGAAGACACTCTCCAACCTGTTGAGCTGTGTGCAAGTCATGCAGTGAGTTCTAGGATTCCATCTTCTGTGAGGTGTTACCCAAGCTAGTGTTTCCCATGGCTTTTGGTGATGTGGCTGTCTTTGAGTCATTTCTGTTCTGGTAAGTAACTCCAGTAATAAAACTCATTCGTTCACCAAGTTGGACTTTAGTGGTATCCTTACTTTGGTCTGTCATTGGTTCCCTATCTGGGGTAAGCAGCTGTTTGTTCACATCTCCCGAGGAATGTGACATGGGTGCACTTACACAGCACATACAATAATGTGGAAGGTAATTAAATGTCTTTAAAGGCTATTAATTATTTGATCACAGTATTATTTAATTTTTTATTTCTGAGGTATATAAATACCCTACTACAAGGAGGCTCTGCACTTTTAAAGAGATTTATATTTTGTATAACACCCTATTCCTGTGTAATAACCTGTGTGTTACTTGTTCACTTGAAACAACTGGAATGCATGTGAATTATAGCTCAGTAAAGGTGCCCACGTATGAATGCTTGGGTTTACATGTTCCTCTAACATCACAAATTATTCCCTGTGAACAAAAAATAGTAGATTGTGCATAAACTGCCCCAAGTCACAAGTGTATCATGTCAAATTTTTCCCCTAATATAATCATTTCTCCCTGCCAACTTTTCTGTTACTTTTAATTTCTGAGAGAAAATCCTACTTCTTCTAAGTCAGCTTGTGTCCCTCAGTCCAAAATGATCCCTCCTCACAAATTCTATTAAGGGAAGAACATGAGCAGCAAAAAGTAAATGTTCAGGAGAAAACATTCAATTCACTATTTGGCTGGGATCCCCTTTCCTGCTTCCTTTTACCCTTACTCTACTGAACATCACTGTCTTGAATCAGGAATATTCACAGAGGACAAGCTTCTGTTCAGGGACATAGACACAGCAGCATCTACCATCTTTTTAAAAGATTTGTTTTTATTTTTAATTCTGTGCATGTGTTTGTCCTGGGGTGGGGTATGTACATGTGAGTGCAGGTGCCTGTGGAAGTCAGAGGCATCAGATCCCTCTGGAGCTGGGGTTATGGGCAGTTGTAAGCACTCTTAATGAGGGCTCTAGGAACCAGACTCAGGTTCTCTACAAGAGCAATACATGCTCATAACTCCTGAGCCATCTCTCCAGCCCCAGTATTCGCTATTTTTATGCCTCAGCTACAGAGAGAACTAACTACACTGAGACACAGGAATTTTTTTGTTCTTGTGCATGTGTTTACTCTTTTTTTAAATATTTTATTTATTATTTTTATGTGTATGAATGTTATGCCGGCATGTAGGTAAGTGCACCCATGTCATGCAATGCTCATAGAGGACAGAAGAGGCTGTCGGATCCCCTGGAACTGGAGTTACCGACAGTTGTTGGCTGCCATGTGGGTGCTGGGATTTGAACCCGGGTCTTCTGCAAGAACAGTCAGTGTTCTTAACTGCTGAGCCATCTCTCCAGCCCCACATGTATTTATTCTTAACTAGGACAAAATCCTGGAAATCAGATTCCTAAGGTTAAATTTGAAGGCTTTATTCCAGCTGTTTTCTAATACCAGTCAACTGCATTTGCTTTATTGCAATAATGTTTTTAAAGATTTATCTTGTTTGTATGTGTGTAGTTGTGGGGGGGGTGTGGATGTGTGGATGTGGTGTGTGTGTATAAGTGTGTGCATGTACAAGAATTTCCATGGAGGCCAGAAGAGGGTGTCAGATCCCCTATACCTGGAGTTACAGACAGTTGTGAGCCACCCAATATATGGGGTGTGCTGGCAACCCCACACTGTGCTCCAGCCCTACGCTGCCATATCCTAAGAATGCTGACCTTTCCACCTCAGAGAACACATTTAAAAATATACTTCTGCTTGACTATTATGATAAAATAATATGAATCACATGCTACTTTACTTCTGTGGTCTGCATCCTACAAAAGTTTTGACCAGTATACTTCAAAACTGCCAAAGTCATCACACAAGGAATGTCAGAAACAGCCACAGCCAAGAGAAGCCAAAGGAGAGGCAACATGTAAACACTGTGGTGGTGACTGGAACAGAAGATGACACGTAAAATTAAGGCATTAACTAGACTTCATGGATAATGGCAGGTCAAAGTTGGCTTGCCAACTCAACAGATGAAATGTAACATGCAATGACTACCAACGGGAAATTGGTGTGAGTATATGGAAACCCTGTACTAGTCTCTCAGTTTTCCCAGACATCTGAACTCCTCCATAAAAGTCTAATACAAAAGAAAGTACAAACCACTTGAAGAACTATTTCTCCAAATAAGATCTACAAACAGCAATAAGTGCATGGAAGGATGATTACTGTAATTAAGAATGTACAAATCAAAACCACACTCAGGTACCACTTCAGTCATTATGATAGTCAAAATGACAATGATAAAGGCTGACAAGTAGGTAGAGATATCCGAGCCATCATATATAGTTAGTAGGCTTGCAAAATTATGCAATGCAAGTTACTGCATGTAACTACATACAGACCCAAGAAAATTCAAAATATGTCCACAAGAAATGGGTATAAAGCTCATAGGAGCATTATTCATAATAGCAAAAGTAAACACAATCCAAATGGCCAATAAGTGATGAATAAAAAAAATGTAGATCCATACAGCAGAATATTATTTAGCCATAAGGAATTAAGTACAAAAACACAGATGACCCTGAAGAAAAGACATCATGCTAAATAAAATGATGCAAGACACAACTGGTCAATATGGCATGGTTCTATTTCTGTGAAATGAACTGAAATGGCAATCCCATAGAGATATAAGGGACATGGGTGGTTATTAAGGGCTGGGTACTGGAGGCAATGTAGGGTGTGGCTGCTAATTGCTAACAGATGTGTCGGCATGTTTGGGAGGGTGATGAAATAGTCTAGACGTTGTGATGACAATTGCATAATCTGTGATGCTACTTTAAAGGAGCGAATTTTATGTTATGTGGATTATAGCTCCATTAAACTTTTGTAGGAGAAAGAAGAAGGAAAAAGTGGAAGACGAGGACAACCCACTTAAAAACTGGGAACCTGAAACTCTGAATATCTGCTTCAGGAATAATATCCTCTAGGCCCCAGGGAAACTCCTTTCTACTTGGTGTCTACAGACCAAGACAAAATTGCACCTAACACTATGTAATGCATGTGGTCATGGCTATTACCACCACTACAGATGGCCACTACTCTAGAATGAGGGGCATTTGATCAGCAGAAGTGCTTGAGTGGATAAAAAAAAAAAAAAAAGAGACTGGAAAGGACTTAGATATTAAGAGCACATACTGCTCTTCCAGAGGTCCAGAGTTCAGTACCCACCACCCCTATCTGATGGCTTACAACTGCCTGTAACTGCAACTCCAGAGGATGTGACACCTTCTTCTGGCCTCCAAGGGCATTCACATGACATGTGTATATACACACACAGACAATAAATTTAAAACAGAATTAAAAAAAAAGAAAGTAAGTTCATTAATTTGCCAGCTCCTTCAAGTCAGCACACAGGCAATTAATTCTTGAATTAAAGTGTATTGTTGCCCTACAATGTGTGTGGTGTCAATTTTCTTGTTTCTCTTCCTGTTCCAGTTTAGAGTTGCAGGGGTGTTCATAAACTAGCACAATATTCATTCTGGTTGCCCATGGTTTCATGGTTCTCATGAAAATGAGAACTATTTTCACAATATTATAGCTCATATTAATTTACATTTGTATACATGTGAATCTAGAAATTTGATACTGATTCTTTTCGGTATTATGTGGATTTAAGAGATGGTGAAAATGACAAAAACATAATAGTCTGTGCTTAAAATGCTTGTTTTCAGCAATAATGGTAATTTCTTGTACATGACTCCATTACTATGCTTGAGCATGATACATCAATTTCATTATTTTTTTAACTCTCTCAGCAGAATGCTTTCATTTTTTAAAGTATTTGATTTATTATTTTTATGTGTATGAGTGTATTGCCTGCATGTATGTGAGTGCACCCATGTCGTGCAATGCTGCAGAGGTCAGAAGAGGGCATCTGATTCCCCTGAACTTAAGGACGGTTCGTAGCCGCCATGTGGGTGCTGGGAATTGAACCTGGGTCCTCTGCAAGAACAGTCAGTGCTCTTAACTGCTTGCTGAACCACCTCTCCAGTCCCTGAAGCTTTCATTTTTACAAGCAGAACTTCACTGACAAAAAAAAAAGATGATCTCATTTGATATCACTGTTAAAAGAACAACTGTGAAAATCTTATTTATAATAAAACAATTTATGATTTTACTGAAAGATGAGAAAATAAATTTTACAGAAACTACAGAATAATTTATGAGTCCGATAGGTCATTATTTTTATTACCCATCCAGATATCACAATTCAAGCAAGTGCTCAGGCATGAACAAAGATAATTAAATTGAGATGTATTCAATATTGTTGCCAATGTTCAGTCACATATAAACCACAGCTTTACACATGGTTTTCATTCTTATGGTCATAAAGATACTTTCATCAAAGCTGGAAAATGGCATGATTTATAATGTTTCAATGTTTCCATATAATGCCTGCGGTTCTCCCACAAGCTTTGTCTTGATGCTTAAAAAGGACACAAGGAATTCACTTCTCTGGAAAAGCTATTATGGGACTCAAAGTAATGGATGTCAAATTAATTTATAGAGACTATACCCTGCTTACCATCTTATTCCATGTTTCTTTCTGGCCACAGCCTCTCGGCCTCTAGTTTTGCAACCCTTCCATCCTTTCCACAGGAATTTCTCCCCTTACCTTCAATGACTTACCATTTTCAATACACTGGCCAAACTTCTAAACATGACCAGCCACCCAGTTTCACTCCTTTCTTTTATAACCCTGAGGTCCACCTGGGGAAGCTAAGCTCTGTCTCTTGCCTTGAGCCTTGATAACAGTATTCCCTTCTGGAGGAAGCTTAAAGGAGCAGATTGTTTAACTTTGCCTTCAAAGGGCATTACAAGGTGTGTGTGTGTGTGTGTGTGTGCATGTACATGTCCTTAAATTACACTTACTTTGAATTATACTTTGCAGAGTACTCAGTATTTTCTTCCTTCTAATGACCTTTTTAGATATTGCTATAATTTCTTTCTCTTCTATCTCTTATGCTTGTTCATTACACAGCTACTAAGCAGCTAAAATAAGACACCCAGCAATACAGCTATTCCACTCTCTCCTTTCCTCCCTCCTTCCCTCTTTCCTTCTTTCCTTCCCTCTGTTTGTTTGCTGCCACCCAGTTGTCCATCACTTCCATCAGTCTACTGTCATTCTGTCAACATCGCCAGCAGCCTACTCAGCCTTCTCCTCAGTGCCACAACCCCCAGAGTTGAAGGGGGAAGCCACAACTAACTTGATTTAGCCTCTAACCCTCTCTGTTATGGACTATTTGACTAAATTGATAGTTCTTTTGTCACTATCTAGGGGTCTTCATCAGGTTTGTTTTCTCTGCCAATTAAAGAATTTAAAGGCAAGAAAAACTCAGACACAACAAATAATGAACTTTAAAGTAAAGAAACACACATATACAATAACACAGAAAAGCTCTCCACTAGTGGAGAGGTGATTTGGAAGTCAAAAACTCCAAAGTCCTTAGGGGGAGGGCTGGTCTTTAAAGCATTTTTGGTGGTATGAGTAGGTCCCTCACCCCTCCTTTTGGATTGGTCAGCAAATCTTTTAAACAGAGAGAGCCAATATGCCAAGGCTCCACACTGAGATATGCCCAGGGCTAAGTGACTCTAAGCCCATCTCCACAGGTCAGTTGAAGGGGCCCTGTTGGCGTCTGAATAAAATCTGTCAAACATTTGTCTGCCATCCTGTCCTTTATCTATTTTCCTGTGAAGGTGTTAATCTACCTTTCTATTCACTCAATCTAGGTATGGTCAATATGCATACTAATTTATAGGGACAACCAATTACAAAGCACTGATAGCACTCATTCCAACCCCACATCCAATGACCTCTGTTCATCGTGTCTACTCTGACACCCACAACTCACCCTCCCCCCATTACCTGGCCACTTCCATCCTCCTCACCCGCCACTACCTCAAAGCATTTAGACAA
>NW_008356458.1:2991441-2996906 GCF_000622305.1 Nannospalax galili
TATATATATCTCCTAGCTTCCCAACTCCAGCAAATAACCATAATTTCCATTTCCTCTGCAGTAACCACCTCACCTCCTCCCCAACCCCAATCATAAAGTTCAGACCATCAACTTTCAAACATAGCTCAGAGATGTAGCTTTTTAACAGACATGAGACCTTCTCCTCCATCCAAATTTGCTTCGCTAAAATTCTCAAACTTCTGGCTAGTTTAAAGAAAACTAAATTAGTGGTCACATTTTTTACTTTTTGCCTAGTATGTTTCTTTTTGAGTAATTAATATTTACTATCAACATCCTTTCAAAAAGAAATGGCATGTCGACCCAGTGAAGGTCAATGTATACTCTCTGAAATTTCAGTTCCTAAAGTTACTGTGGCTTTATGAAAAATATGACACTTGTCTTTATATTTCTTTACAAGGGCTATCACTCAGAAAGTAGTTTGGCTGAACCAACTTATCAACTAAAAATTCCATCATTCATTCCTTCATTCATCATTCAATCAGTTGATTAATTCACAAACATCTTTATCTAGTACATGCAAGTTGGGGTGAAATTAGGTCCCTGGGCTCCTAATTTATTCAGCAAATGTTTCTGAGTCCCTAATCCACTACATTCTGGAGAAATCAAAACCAAGAGCATTCCTTAACCTCAAAGTATGTAGCTTTTCCTGAGAAAAATCACAAAAATTCAGAGTAAGGGAGCCATATACATAATGCTTCATGAAGTATTTGAACTCCCCTGATGCAGTGACTGTGCATGCAAATACAGCACCTATAGGAATGACCAACATCTAATACTCCTCTTTGACTATAACCTCCTTGAGAACTGGAACTAGATCTGTTCTGAGTCAAGAGTATCTCTCCAGCACTTAGTGGGTATTGCTATGTGAACAAACTAACAAAAGTTCGAATGTTAAGCTAAGTGTCAAGTCCAAATTCTTTTTTATTATTTACATTGTGTGTGTGTGTGCATGTGCGCATGCATGCATGTGCACACCACAATGCAAATATGGAAGTTGAAGAACTTGTGGGAGTTGGTTCTCTCCTTCCACTATGTGGAACTGTTATGTCACACTATTCCTGGGGCAATGTGAACAAACATTTATTCACCCCAGATTGTAAACCAATGGCAGACCAAAGTAAGATACACCAACGTCCAACATGAACAAATGAGTTTTATTGGTGTTACTTAGAGGAATATGGGAGAGGAGTTACAGCAGCAGAAATGACTCAAAGACAGCTGCATCACTAAAAGTCCACCCCAGATGGGTGACAGTTCATGAACGCAGGAAACGGAGCACCATGCACACAGCCTGAAGGCAGCTCAACAGGTTAGAGTGCCTTCTCTAGGTAGCTCAGTTGGTGTGAGCCTCTTCCAGACAGGTGGCTGGCCTCTCTGCCTTTTCCAGGTAGCTAGGCTGATCTGAGAGCATCTCTCAGCAGTCCTTGGGACTCATATATGTTTAAGAAGGGAGGGGTCTAGTGAATCAGGTTAGTTTCAGGGACTTCCTAAAGCTAGTGAGTTGTTTACTCCCTGAGTTTAAAGAGCCTACAGGATGGAATGTTTCACCTACCTTTAGGACATTCTATTGTTTCATCTTCCTTTCAGCATCCTGTGTCTTCTGGAGCTTCCATCCAAGATGGCATGTCTTATCTGGGAGGAAAATGCTGTACAATAGGGTCCCAGAGATAGAGCACAAGTCCTCAGGAATGATGCTGAGCCATCTCACCAGTCCCAAGTCCAAATACTTGAAGAGGTCCCTTAATGACTTCCAGCATTTCTCTATGCAGCAATCTCTCTCTCCCCCTCCATTATTCTATACTCTAGCTCTTCTGGGTGGCTCCCCTCCTTAACAGGCCTCAGGGGACATTTCATGTGTGCTCTTTCCTCCCTCTGGACACTCCCATCTCCAGTTCTTCCACCCTTCCCTTCATTGATTCCCTTCCCACCTCAACTCAAATCTTACTTAAGTTCTGTGATTGGTTCTCTAGCAGTCACAGACAGAGGAGAAGACTGGAGCACTGGAAGATGAGCCCTGAGCGCTGCCATGAACCATTGTGGAATGGAACAAAGCTAAAAGACTGGGCAAAGGTGAAGCTGAACTACAATGAAATCAGGACAAAGTCCTGAGCCAACACAAGGATCTGTGAGGCTCAGGTGGCCCTTGAGAGTTGCTCCACATCCCAGCCCAGGGCAGGGCCTTCATATCCCTGCATCAACCAGCCATTGGATATAGACTGCTCCCAGACAGATGTCTTGGGTCTTGGATAACCCTTTCCACAATTAGAAGAATAAATCTGTCAGTTCTTCAGGATCTGGATCGCAAACACAATATCCACTGCACTGTTTTCAGATTTTCATACTTACCCAAATAAAAAACAAAGCATTGCTTGATTTCACAGATATGGTGAGAGGCTTGAGAATTTTCATCACTAACAAGCGTCTAGGTGATGCTGAGATCTGCTGAGCTGGGGTTCACAGTTGGAGAACAATTACTTTACACACTAAAAGGTTCAACTCATCTAATACTTTACCACGTGCTGCCCGTGCTCTTTGTATGTGTCATCTTGTTCTGAGCTGTATCCTTTCAGAATGTCGAACTCTACCCATCACATTATGATTTATGTTCTTTGTTGAAAGTACATGGAAGGCCAGTTATGGAATCTGTGCAAAATGACATGATCATATTTATATTTCAAAAATAATACTCTGAGGGGAGGTGTGGTAACACACCAGAAAAGACCAGGAAAGAGTTAGAAAGCAGCTGCTTGAACTAGTAAAAAGATGGAGAAAATTAGAAAGTTTCAGTATTTAGGTGGCAATAGCAATAAGACCAAGAGATGGATTAGATGTCAGGGGTTAGAGGTCACATGAGATGAGGAATGGCTCTGCAAGATGTATTGAAGTGCCATTTTCCAGACATTGGAATAAAAACAGCTGGTAGAACATGAGACCCTCAGAGAAGAGATTACACAAAATTGACTTCGGTTTTTTATTTATAAAATTCAAGTGTCAAACCCTTTTTTAAAAAAAAAAATTGGAGGTTGAGAGATGGTTCAGTGGTTAAAAGCACTGATTGCTCTTGAAGAGGACCCATGTTTGATTCCTAGCACCCACATGGCAGCTAACAACTGTCTGTAACTCCAGTTCCAGGGGATCCAATACCCTCTTCTGACCTCTGTGGGCAATGTACAACACAGGTACGCTTATATACATGCATGCAATATATTCATACACATAAAATTAATAAATAAAATATTAGAAAAAAATCTTAATTGGCCCAGTGTGATGTCACATACCTTAAATCCCAGCACTTGGGAGGCAGAGCCAGGTGGAGCTCTATAAATTTGAGGCCAGCCTGGTCTACATAGTAAGTTCCAGGCCAGCTGGGGCTACAGGAAAACACTGTCTCAAAAAAACAAATAAAAATTCCTTAAATGCAGGATGGGGAGATGGTTCAGTGGGCA
The DNA here is from genome assembly GCF_000622305.1 of Nannospalax galili. Classification (NCBI taxonomy): domain Eukaryota; kingdom Metazoa; phylum Chordata; class Mammalia; order Rodentia; family Spalacidae; genus Nannospalax; species Nannospalax galili. Next base: position 2,994,909 of record NW_008356458.1, read on the forward strand.
AAGTACTTGTCACACAAGAACAAGGACCTGAGTTAGGATTCCCACTACCCACCTAAGAGCCAGACATGGTGCAGCAAGTCTCCAACTCCAGCACTGGGGAGGCAGAAACAGAAGGATCCCTAGAGATAATTAGCTAGTTGATTTTAGCATTGTTGAGTTTCAGGTTCAGTGAGAGACTCAATCTCTAAGAATAAGGTGGACAGCAATGGAGGAAGCAGCCCAACTTCCACCTCACATACACTTCCTGTGGGTGTGCTCATATATATGTGTATACAACAGATACATACACACACACACACACGCACACACACACATTCCTAAGTGTAAAATGTATGAACTGTTGCTTTAATATTTGGAGAATGCTCTTTTGATCATCAAAACCTGATTTAAAGCTTCATAAGAGAACATCTTGTTCTAAACTGGATGCAACCAAACAAACAAAAAAAAAGTGACAAAGAACACTACACAGGTGGGCACTGTTGCCAGAAAGGCCATCTTGCCAAATTTGTTCTCCTCAAACATAAGTTCTGGACGTTATGATAACAACATAAAAGAGAGGGAAAGAGGAGAGGTGACAGGAAGGACAATAGGACGAAACAGGGCCCGGGGTCAAGCATGCCTCCTAGCAGGAAGCAGAGGGCTGTGGGATGATGATACCCCTGGGAGACTAAGGGAGTTCTGCTGCTTTAAAGGAATTTAGAACTTTAGGTCTTATTTATAAGGTTTAGGAGTCTTTCTCTAGTTCTGCTATGAATTTATATATAAATACATATGTGTGCAGGCATATTGTTTTCCTTTATTTTTCAAAATCTTCCAAATGGAGAAAAAGTGTTTTCTTTTCACCACACAACAGTACCATAGCTGATAAAATGTTTAAAATTTTTTCAGAATCTGGGGGTTCGGGAGATGGCTCAGTTGGTAAAGTATTTACCTTGCAAGCATGAGGACCTGAGTTTGATCCCCAGAATCCACACAGAAAAGCCAGGCATTGTGGTGCACACTTGTAGTCCCAGAGTTGGGAAGGTAGAGACAGATGGATCCCTGAGGCCTAGCCAGCCTAGCCTACTTGGTAAACTCCAGGCCAATGAGAAGACCTGTCTCAAAAAACAAAGTAGACATTGCATAAGAAACAAGGTTCAATGTTGTCCTCTGACCTTCAAACACATGCACACCTAAGCATACACACACACACACACACACACACACACACACCAATCATTATTTCAGAATCTTAAGAGACAAATGAGGGTGATATTTGCCACCTGTCATTTGAAATGGATTATGTTGAACCAGTAATTGTGTTGCATACTTATAATACCTGTATTTAGGAGGCTGAAGCAGGAAGATCCTAAATTCAAGGTCAGTCTGGGCTAGATAATGGATTAGAAGCTAATCTGAGCTTCTAATGACAACCCATCTGAAAATAACTTAAAAAAAAATGAGCTTGGTGTGGTGGCTCACACTTGTAATTCCAGCACTCGGGAGACAGAGACAGGAGGATTACTAGTTCAAGGCCAGTCTCAGCTATCTAGTGAGTTTGAATCAGTCTGAGCTATGTAAGACCTTGTCTCAAAAATAAAAAATAAATATAATTAGATACATGTCTTACATTAGGACAAATATTCATGAGTTATTTGCTTCAAGTCAAAGATCAAATGAATTTGCTCCCCACTAAAACATTGTTTTGAGCTGGCTTCTTGAGAGTTGATCCAAAACAAAAATAAACAAACAACAACAATGAACAGATAAACACCTATAATGCCAGCACTTGGGAGGCCGAGACAGGTGAATCTCCATGTGTTTGAGGCTGGTCCAAGCTACACTGTTGAGTATAATGTTACCCTGGACTACATAGAGAGACATCTGATAAAAACTGAAATTAAAAAAAAAAAATATATATATCTATATGAGAAAAATGCTACTTTTACTTTTTTAACTAAGAAGAAATTCAGCAGAATAATCCAGTCCCAGTGTCAATTTATTCTTTTATATATAATG
>NW_008356458.1:3001833-3029833 GCF_000622305.1 Nannospalax galili
AAGGTTTAGGAGTCTTTCTCTAGTTCTGCTATGAATTTATATATAAATACATATGTGTGCAGGCATATTGTTTTCCTTTATTTTTCAAAATCTTCCAAATGGAGAAAAAGTGTTTTCTTTTCACCACACAACAGTACCATAGCTGATAAAATGTTTAAAATTTTTTCAGAATCTGGGGGTTCGGGAGATGGCTCAGTTGGTAAAGTATTTACCTTGCAAGCATGAGGACCTGAGTTTGATCCCCAGAATCCACACAGAAAAGCCAGGCATTGTGGTGCACACTTGTAGTCCCAGAGTTGGGAAGGTAGAGACAGATGGATCCCTGAGGCCTAGCCAGCCTAGCCTACTTGGTAAACTCCAGGCCAATGAGAAGACCTGTCTCAAAAAACAAAGTAGACATTGCATAAGAAACAAGGTTCAATGTTGTCCTCTGACCTTCAAACACATGCACACCTAAGCATACACACACACACACACACACACACACACACACCAATCATTATTTCAGAATCTTAAGAGACAAATGAGGGTGATATTTGCCACCTGTCATTTGAAATGGATTATGTTGAACCAGTAATTGTGTTGCATACTTATAATACCTGTATTTAGGAGGCTGAAGCAGGAAGATCCTAAATTCAAGGTCAGTCTGGGCTAGATAATGGATTAGAAGCTAATCTGAGCTTCTAATGACAACCCATCTGAAAATAACTTAAAAAAAAATGAGCTTGGTGTGGTGGCTCACACTTGTAATTCCAGCACTCGGGAGACAGAGACAGGAGGATTACTAGTTCAAGGCCAGTCTCAGCTATCTAGTGAGTTTGAATCAGTCTGAGCTATGTAAGACCTTGTCTCAAAAATAAAAAATAAATATAATTAGATACATGTCTTACATTAGGACAAATATTCATGAGTTATTTGCTTCAAGTCAAAGATCAAATGAATTTGCTCCCCACTAAAACATTGTTTTGAGCTGGCTTCTTGAGAGTTGATCCAAAACAAAAATAAACAAACATCAACAATGAACAGATAAACACCTATAATGCCAGCACTTGGGAGGCCGAGACAGGTGAATCTCCATGTGTTTGAGGCTGGTCCAAGCTACACTGTTGAGTATAATGTTACCCTGGACTACATAGAGAGACATCTGATAAAAACTGAAATTAAAAAAAAAAAAATATATATATATATATGAGAAAAATGCTACTTTTACTTTTTTAACTAAGAAGAAATTCAGCAGAATAATCCAGTCCCAGTGTCAATTTATTCTTTTATATATAATGTCACTTGGAGAACACAGGCCAGTAAGCAATCATTTATCTCTTATCACAATGCCAACTTGATTACAAGAGTCTTGCTGAGATTATGGGACATCAGCATTCTAAAGCACCAAGTTCATGTTGCAAAACCTGCAGTTTCCAACCAAGAAAGCACATGCCATGTTCAACCTAAAGGCCACACAGCATCAAGAAAGCACATGCCATGTTCAACCTAAAGGCCACACAGCATCAAGAAAGCACATGCCAGGTTCAACCTAAAGGCCACACAGCATCAAGAAAGCACATGCCATGTTCAACCTAAAGGCCACACAGCATCAAGAAAGCACATGCCAAGTGCAGCCTAAAGTCCATGCCACATCAAGAAGTTGCCAGCAGACCACTCTCTGTCCCTCAGTCCCAACAAATGCCAAAATCTCAGGTAATTTAGTCATATTTATTAAGCACCCACTGCATACCAACTATTATAGAAGAGTTTCAATACTATGGCAGAACTTCCTGTGGTTACTGTTGTTTAAAAATGCTATAAAACCAGGGGCTGGAGAGATGGCTCCGCAGTTAAGAGTGCTTGCTTCTCTTCCAGAGAACCTGGGTTTGGGTTTGGTTCCCAGAAGCCATAAGGTAGTAGCTCACAAGCATGCGTAATACAATACCAGTGGATCAAATGCCCTCTTCTGGCCTCCACAGGCATTGTAGACACATGATGCTCTTACTTACATGTAAGCAAATCTCTCATAAAATTCAAATCATTTTATATGGCTGGCTTCACCTTTGTGTTGGCTTCACCCCTGGATCCTATTCATGGGAACATTCCTAACAGCCTTTCTCTCCCTTTCCCTACAGGATAGAGAGCTCAATATAATTCAAGTCCTCAGTACACAGACAATATAATTAAAATTCCCGCCCCAAAGCTTAGTGGATGAGAATGGAGATTTAAAGTTTATAATCTCAGGCTTCGTTTTAATCCAACAAGATTAGTCTCCTAGAGAAAGTACTCAGGAAAATGCATTTTGAACAGTCTCCAACTGCTTCTAGCACACTGAGCCAGGCCTGTTCTAGGGACAGCTCTGAGGACCACTTGATGGAGTCAGGAGATGGGGTATTGGGGTATGAGGAGCTGACACATCAGTCCTCTAGCTCTCAGACTTTAACTCTCAGGGGCACATGAGGTGAGAACCGGCCTCAACAAGCCATATGTAGAAAAGGTCAGATTGATTAACTAAGCAAGGGACCTCAATTGATCAAACCACAAGGAGAGAAACAGCACAGAAACTACAGGCACTTAGGAGGTCACTGTCAATTGTGGGAGGAGAAGAGGGTGGAAACAATCTACTCCTGAAGATGGATTTGATTAACTGTGAATCACTTTTGCAGACTGGAGTCATTTGTAACTGAAAATGAACCAAGTTGCATACTCCAGGGTTGTATTTCAGCCACAGAACACAGGGCAGGCTGCAGCATTGAACCACATGAAGACCCAGGCTTGATTTCCTTCACCCTCCCCCATGACAACTATTCTTGAACTCTGCTGAAGAATGCCCCCTATGCTGAGCTACATTGGCTGTTCTCAGATTCATTTTAGGATTTAAAAATATACAGATTCCCTATGTGGTAGTGTGTAAATGGGTACACCTTTTTACTGTGCTATAAACTGGTACAAAGGCCTGTCAATATCAATTACTGTTAAAATAGCCCTGTGCTTTCATACAACCTTTACACTCCAAGATCTTATCCTGAAATAATATCTCTTGGTAAAATTGATTTGCAGGAACATTTTTTAAAAAATTTTGTTAGTATTTATGAGTGTTTTGCCTGTGTTTATGTAAGTGTACCCATGGATGCAATGCCAGCAGAGGCCAGAAGAAGGTGTTGGATCTCCTGGAATTATAGTTATGAACTATTAGCTGCCACTTGGGAGTTGGGAACCAAACCCTGGTCCTCTGCAGCAACAGCCAGTGCTCTGAAATGCTGAGCCATCTCTCCAGCCCTGAAGGAACAATTTTTAAAATAATAAACACAAGAAATAACCCAAATACTCAAGAGAAGAATGCTTAATTCAGTTATTTTAGAAGAAGCTATATCTATAGTAATATACAGTAGTTTCATGAGGTATATATAATATTTACAGCATACTTTTTTATTTTTTGATGCTGAGGTCAAACCCCAGGGAAAGGGGTCACAAATGCTAAGCAAGTATTCTACCACTGAACTATACCCCAACCGGACTCCATCTTATTTTTGGGTTTTTGTGTGTGTGTTTGAGACAGGGTCTCCCTGTAGCCCCAGCTGGCCTGGAACTCACTATGTAGACCATGCTGACCTTGAATTTATAGAAATCTGCCTGCCTCTGCCTCCTGAGTGCTGGGATTAAAGGCATGCACCACCACACCCAGCTTCCATCTTGTTTTACAAAAACAATATATAAGCTTTGTGAACACCCATATGGTGGCTAACAACCACCTGTAACTCCAGTTCCAGGGGATCCAATGCCCTCTTCTGACCTCCGTGGGCACTGCAAGACACAGGTGCACCTACCTACATGCAAGCAATACACTCATATGCATAAAATAATAAAAAATTTAAATATAGAAACTTTATTCTATAAAATTTCTGTGTACTCACAGATATGCTTATAAATTGATTCACTATATATTAATACATACATATATGTTTATAAATGCATAGAAAAAGTCTACATGAATATTGACAGTAATAACCTCTGGTATGGGTTTGAGAGAAGATCAGAACTCACAGAGGGCCTTCGAGTATGTGTGTGTGTGTATGTGTTGATAGGTAAAAAGTTGGCAGAGAATGAGAAAATGGAGGAGGAGGCACCAGGACACAGATAAAACTCCATCAAAATAGGGTTTATTAGCAAAGGAACACATGGGACAGATTCCCTTTTGGGCAGGGAAAATGTCTGCCTGGGTCTTGAGCTGGGGTCTTTTTAAAAAGGGAGGCTTCTGCTTCCTGCAGAAGGTGGGAAGATGTATATTTTTTTAAAGTGGGTGGGGGGAAGGGGAGAGCAGGACTGTTAAAACCTGTCCTCTTTAGAGATCAAAGGGGAAGCCTGCTGTATTGGCCAAACAGTGGAGAAAAGTCTGCTTCTCTTGACTTCAAAGGCCAAGGTGCTTATCAGCTAGGTTCCCTTTTCTCAGGAGCATGAGAAGTCCTTGGGATCCTGTTGGTGAGGGGGCAGGGCTATCTGAACCTTAACGTGTGTGCGTATATATAATACACATATATTATACACACACACACACACACACACACACACACACACACAAAGCTGTATTTTTTGGAAACAGTCTTGCTATGTAACCCAGGCTGTCTTTGAACTTCTTATATAGATAAGACTAGCCTCAAACCTGCAATCCTCCTGCCTCAACCTTTGCTTAGTTTTTAAGCTTCTAGTTTTACCCTATGTGTTTTATAACTTTCATAAACAAAAAATATAATACATATTTTCCTGAAGGAACTTGATGGACAGTTCAGAATAAGATAATTCTTCAGTCGGGTGTGGTTGCACACACTTTTAACCCCAACACCCCACTCCAGAGGCAGAAGCAGGTGACCTCTGTGAAATCAAGGTGAGCATGGTCTCTGTAGCAAGTTCCAGGCCAGCTGGTGCTACAGGGAGAACCTGTCTCAAAAAGAATTAATTAATTAATTATTAATAATTAATTTAAAACAGCTAGTGGTTGCATCAAACACTGGAACAGTTTGGCATATGGATACAGGAATTGTACCCCTCTTTTTACTCCTTCTTAACTTCCCCAAATCTGCAGCACCCTAAATAAAAGGGTCTCCAACTTTACAGATGATTTATACAGAAACAATAAAAAATTGTAAATAAATGACTACAAAGAACCAATGTGGCCACTAGAGGGAGAACATCACACACAAACTGCTTTAAGCGTCCACTTAACAGACAACCATTGCAACAGATGGAGACACAAGTGTTGGCTCCCGAAAAGATTGCTCAAAGCTCAAAGCCCACAAGTAGTAACGGCTGCAATTCAGCTTTTGGTTTGCCTAATATGTCCTGAAGCAAAGGGTTTCCTTATAAGCATAAATTATACATGTGAATGTTGTTGGCATATTGGTAAGGTCTCCACCACCACCACTGAACTGAGTATTTACAAATGTTCTGGAACAGAAACAAATGTAGAGTTGGAAGCTGTCCAAAACTATTTCTTAAGGAACAATGCTGTTTTGAGTCCATCAGCAGAGGTAGGAGAAATAAGAAAGGTTAGCCTTGTTTCACAAATACCAGGGGACCTAATATTATCAAGGATGCCGTCCCTGAGCCTCTTCAGCCGGGGTTAAAGGAGCACAGTGCAGCTGGCCTTTCCTCACTCAATGGCTCTCTGCCCTTTTATCAGCTGCATCCTTTTCATGTGCTCCAGCTTGGCCCAAGTGAGCTCCTAATGTACCTCTTGATTGCCATGATTTCCGGCAGTATGATTACTTATTATTCCCAGGCTTCTTCCACCCCACCCCCAAAACAAACCCAAGTCTTGAGAATCACCTAGTTATTCTGTAAAAATAAGTGGTACATTCTGTGAAGAAAATGTATCTTTTGAAAAATGTCATAGTCTTAATGTGGATATCTCATTGGCTTACTGAGAATACTGACACATGACAAAGCCTTTACAGACATTCAGAGTTTGGGCTGGGTTTAAGGCAAGTCAGAGATCTTAGACACAGATCACCCTATGCTAGTCTAACACTCTTGCCTTGATTCTGTTTTCCAGACATACTTCCTTTTAATTTTCAAAACCTGAAGAATGAACAGGTTGAGTAACTTGGTCAAAGTCACAGGTCTAGTAAGTGGCAGAACAGGAATGGAAACCGAGACAGCCTGGCTCCAGAGCCCACATTCTTAGCCACTGATCCATTCCACACCCTCTCACATGACCGTCTTTCTCCTTGAGGCTATTGCTATTGCCAGTCCTCTCCCTTATTTCATAGTCTTTCCTTACTCCAAACTCACAATAACATTACAGGTTCAATAATGTAGTAGTCACCAAAATGGTAAGAGACCTGATTCCATCTCATTCCGTGGTGTCAACCAGGGCACTTTGCAAACATGCCTATTGGGAATACTGACCCAAATAATAATTTCTTCCCACCACTGTGCTTCAGATTAAATAACATCATAGACATCAATTGTTCAGTACATTGCTGAGCACCCAGAGGTGCCTAAAATTGCTGGCTGGAAAGCAAACCAAAGACGACGAGGAGCAATCCCAAATTATAGCACAAATAAATAAGGGTTGACCAGGGGAAACAAAAGTTGTTGCTTCAGAAGGTAACACCTGGATTCTTCTCACTAGCTTTATAATACAATCGCCACCCGAAAGGAAGACATTCAGGATACACAGGGTCTTAGACTGTTGTCACTTTGAGTGGATGGAGGCTTCCATGTTGAGGACTCTCATGTGTTTCTAATGTACCTATACTTGATGCTCTTTTGGGAGTCCTACATCATACTGATTTGAACTATAAGACTAGTTCATGCACAGAATCATATTCTGAAAATATGTCAGTCCATGGCAGCTTCTCAGCAGGTCATGCAAGCTGTTCTTGTGCTAAATGGAACCAGTTCTTGCTGGTTGTCCTTAGAAGAGCTGGAGAAGGGCTGGTCATGTTCTTCAAAGGCAGGACACAGTGAGTTTCTTTTATACTTCACTCATCTCCCAGAGTGGCCACTCTCAAATTTCTGACTCCTAGAAATAATGGAGGACTCCAACGAGCTATGAGCCATGGGGCTATACACCGTGAAGTCTCTGAAAAATTCTACAGTGTATTCATGAGATACTAGGAATAAAAACAAACAAATAACATGTTAATATTGTTATAAAAATAGTGCTGGCTCATTGACCTCCTGATGGTGCTGGAGAGCCCCAGAGCCTCCAAACCATACTGTGTGAACTGCTGAGCTAGGAAAAACACTACTGTACAGACCCTGAGCCCTGTCTGCCAAACCCTAAATTGTTCCTTTGGACATCATCTTGATCTTTAAATGTGGTAATTTATGAAGTTATAATTTGGATCCTGGGCCAATAATCACAGAGAAAAGAAGAATTTAAATGATGAGGCAGAACTTGCTGAATAATCTATTCCCTAAAACCAAAATGTACATCAGCTCTGAAAACATCACAGAGAACATTTTGCAGGCTGATCAGCATTTCATGAGCCAACATGCTGCCCTCCCTCTTCTGCTTCATTCCTTTTTAATTATTGCTATACTCATGGGTGGATCCTTTTTTAATTGGGGTGCTGGGGATCAAACCAAGGGCCTTGGACATGCCAGGCAAGCACTTCACCACTGAGCTATAAGCCCAGCCCTGCACTGACACTTTTGTTGGTATGAAGTGGGTTCAGGAGGATAAGCTTCAGAATTACAAATCAGCAATGCCCAGATCCAACTTTCCCCTTGCACATAAACTTTGTGGGACAGACAGACCATGTAGCTAGAGGCATTTGCAAATTCAGGGATCTGGAAGATAAGCTTGTTTTGTTTTTTTGAGACAGGGTCTCACTACGTAGTCTTGGGCGGCCTGGAACTCAACATGTAGATCAGGTTGGCCTCCAGCTCACAGAGATCTGCCTGTCTCTGATGCTCATGCAGGATTAAAGGCATGTGCCACTGCACTGGCTGGCAAGCTTGTTTTTAATGGGAGTCCAGTTCACACTTTTACATTTTTTTTTTTCTTTCTCTCAGTCCATTTTGCTGTCTGTTTTACAACAACCCCATCGGGTAGTACATTTCTCCTCTTTTTAATATTGTGTGTGTGTGTGTGTGTGTTTGTGTTTGCGTACACATCAGTCTCCTTGTGGAGATCAGAGGACAATTTGTAGAAGTTGGTTCTCTCCTTTCACCACATAGATTCCAGGGCTCAAACTCAGTTTGCCATCCTTGGCAACAAGTGACCTTACTCGCTGAGCTATCTCACTGCCCTCTCCTCTGCTTTTAATAATAGATTAACAGGACTGAACATCTAGGAAGCACTGATCCAAGAACATTGTGCTGAAAACTTCATTTTTGCATTCTTTCCATATTCAATATATCCCAAAAAGGTGGATAATATTACCCAATATTTAACCATGGGGAACATTACCTGCTTAAGGGTCAGGGAACCAAGTAGCAGCTCAGGGACATGACCCCAGATGACTCCCAAAGCTCTTTCCACATGATGCCAAAGACAGTGACTGAAGAGATTAAAGATACATCTTCCCTGTGTCCTTTAATGATACATAAATAAGGGGCCGGAGAAATGGTTCAGTGGTTGACAGCACTTGCTGCTCTCCCAGAAGATGAGGGTTTGGTTTCTACCACCCACACTGGTTGGCTCACAAATTGATACCTTCCTCTGGCCCCCAAGGGCACCTGCACACATGTGGTACACATACATAGACTAAGGCACACATACCTACATGTAAAATGATCAATACATAAATCTTTTTTCAAAAGATAAATAAATCAGAATTGATTTGGCAGGTGTCTAAGCAAAACTGAAGACTTTGATAAGGCAAGCAACAAAGGTTCAAGCAACAGGAACAGAAGAAATGCAGGTGAACCTTTTATCAGCTCACCTGACAAAGAAAATCTTACCTCTTTTCCTCTTTCCCTCCAAACTTAGATTTGAAGCATCTAATGTCACATTGCTGAGATGCCAAACTGGCATGGAAGGAAAGTCACTCTGATAATCTTTCATTTCCCTTAGCAGATAAGGAGTTTGTCAAACACTGCCTAGACTCAGGGCAGGAGAGCAATTCGATCTGACCTTCAATTATTCTGAAATTCAATCACCTTCACGCCTGGCTACCATTGACTAATTGCAAAGGCCCAACCAAGCAGCCATCTCATGATAATGACTTGGGTCAAAGACCGTTTAGGGGCAGGTTAGAAACTGAAACTAAAAACAAAAGGAAACTGAAACTGAGAATTCCCTCCCTTTGGTAATGGCGCCTTGAATTTCCCAATCCTAAACAGGATGTGTTTTCAAAATCCAGCATTTCTCATTTCATAACCTACCTAAATACCATCTGTAATGATTTCCCTTAATCAAAAAAATTACTTGAACTCTTGCTCTAATGGTCTAAGCACAACAGTCAGAGGAAGGAAGAGGGTCTGGCCAGCTGACAAGGTTTTATCTGAGGTCCTTGGAGTTAATCATTTGCATGGTATGTTAAACATTAGAAACAACAAGAGCCAGCTTTCACTAATAACACAACTGATTCTGGCAAACCTGGGAAACCGAGGTCTGTTCTGGGGTACTTTGTATTACAGAAAACTAAGTTTCAATCAACAACCAGGAAACCAAGTGAAGAAACTGGCATGGGTGCTATTTTCTCTTTTTCTGCAAACTTATTGATGAAGGATGGAGTTATTGATAATGTTCCAGCCATGGCTCTGCTGATTACACAGAGCTGTTCAGCGATTTTAGGTGGGATAGGTTAGAGATGGAGCCATGGAGCCTTCCAAAGGATTTTTGGGGAAAATGAGGTACCTAGGGAAGACAATGCCCTTCCTCACACTTGCAATTTCTTGGGCCTGACTTACTTGGTCATTCTTCACATCAAATAAATGTACTATATGCCACGAAATGAACTTTTCACACTGTGTATATATCTTAACCTGGATTGGTTGCACATAACAAAAACTCAGAAGACTTTAAATGATAATACAAAGATCAGGAGGCACAATGGCACACACCTGTAATCCCAGCACTCTGGAGTTTGAGGGCAGGAGGATCTAGAGTTATAGACCAGCTTGGACATTAATAGTGAGCCTGTCTCAGAAATAATACAAAGGAAAAAATAAATGAGTACTGGCAAGATGGCTCAGAGGGAACAGGCACTTGCCCTCAAGGCTGACAACCTGAATTCCCTCCCGCACCCCAGAGACCCATATAGTGGACGGAAAGCCCTAATTCCCAGTTGTCCTCTGACCACCACACATGTGCTACGGCATACAGACACGTACACACACACACACACAAAAAAAAAAAAAAATGTAATAATTTTTTTAAAAAAGAAAATGCAAATACCTAGCGATTCTCTGGAGCAGGACAATTTAGCAGTTCCAAGCTGAGCTTACAGCAAGGCAGCCGTGGTGAGGACAAAGCACTGGCAGCCTGTTTACAGTGACCATCACTTATGCCCATTCTGCTTCAACTGGCAACATTTTTTGCCTGACTTTATACTTCTATTATTCATGATAGTCAGCCTGCAGGTTATACAAAATACTGCACTGGTAAGGCTAATATTTATGAAAAGGAAGAAGAAATGAACGCATAGGTAGTATCATGTAAAAACTGGGGGTGGGGGGTATGTCCCTTTCTAGTCCCTTATATAACATTCCTTAAGTTACAGAACAGAAAGCAAATGATGTTTTTGGTTTTATTTTCAAAATAACTCAAGTCAGCTATGGATTTTGCTACGTAGAAAAATTCTATTTCCAACAAAAAACTGAGGATAAAAATATGATCTCTTTTGAAAAACTGACTAGCAAAAGGATGAGAATTCTGAGGTTCTCCTGGTTAAATGGCCATTATTTTATGTTAACCATGGAGTTATCAGTGAGGATAAAGAAACAGAAATGACCCATCAAGACACTGTTTTGGAACCACTGGTCCATTCTACCAGGCCCTTGTCCTAAAAATACTCACTAAATTAAATGATACCTTTCCCTTTTTCCCAAAGAATCACAGACAACTGAAATGTTTTGTCCAAAAACAGTAGGGGAAGAGAGGGAAAAAAAATCTGTATTTCCCTAAAGTGATAGGTATTGCATTTTAAACTGTAGGATGAACCATAGAGCTGGGACATCTTTGCAATTTGGTGTTTTCCAAGCAGGAAATGTCATTCTTGATTGCCACCACCATCACCCGCCACCTCCTGGTCCCTTCTAATCATGCTTTCAAGGCCTTGAGAAAGAAGATATTCCTACTTCCCACTGAAACTAATATGCAAAATCCTGAAAGTCAAGTGAGACGGTCAAGAATTCAGGACCAAAACAGATTTGAGAACATACCTCTCAAATTTCTTCCTTGCATCAGTGGGGACAAAAACAGCGACAACAACAAAAACAACAAACCCAAATTAGATAGTAACCCAGCGTTAAGGGATGCCAAAGGAGAAAAATTAAGTTTTCCATACCGGAACTGGTCCATCAACCAGATGATGTATCTGCCTTAAGCGTTTATTTAATGCAAAAATAACTTAGCAATCAGAGAGCAGGAAGTGGAGGACAGCAGAAGCTGCACGGGGCTGTATACGATTTGAGGCACATTTTGAAATGACCAGGACAAACCATTTTTAAAAATTTATAATTTTATGTGGATGAGTGTTTTGCCTGCATGTATGTAAGTGCATCCATGGTGTATAATGCCACAGAGGCCACAAGAGGGTCAGATCCCCTAGAACTGGAATTATAGACAGTTGTTGGCCACCATGTGGGTGTTGGGAACTGAACCCAGGTCCCCTACAAGAGCAACCAGTGCTCTTAATTGCTGAGCCATCTCTCCAGTCCCCACTATTTTTTTTTCTTTTTTTCTTTTTTTTTGGAGACAGGGTCTTACTATATAGCCCTGGCCAGCCTAGAACTTGCTAAGTAGACCAGGCTGGTATTGAACTCACAGAGATCCACCTGGTTCTGCCTCCCAAGTACTGGGATTAAAAGCATGGTTCCATCATAACCGGCAGGTAAACTTCTTTTCATTGTAAGAAAAATGCTTATCAAACAATTTCTGAAGAACTTCAGGAAAAGAAGAAACTGAAAGTTTTGAGGCAGTGTCTTCCCTTAGTGCAAACAGTGGCTGAGTAGGAGCTTTGTGAAACATTACAGTTTCTACCACTTATGTTCTCTGAAGAGCAGAAAATGCAGGGATGGTGGCATAAAGACAGTGTTTTTCATAAAGATCAACTGATGAGTTCACTCCCTGGATCCAAGTTTGCCTTTTTAAAAAAATATGTATGGACTGGAGAGATGGCTTAGTGGTTAAGAACACTGGCTGCTCTTGCAGAGGACCCAGGTTTGATTCCCAGCACCCACATGGTGGCTAACAATCATCCATAACTCCAGTTCCAGGGGGATCCAATGCCCTCTTATGACCTCTGCAGGCACCACACACATGACACAGGTGTACTTACATACATGTAGGCAGCACACTCATACACATAAAAAAAAGTAAAATATTTTTAAAGAAATTATGTACATACATGTGTGTCTGACTGCAGATTTGTGTACCTGGGTGCAGTGCCCATGGAGGCCAGAGGTGTCAAGAGTCCTTGGATCTGGAGTTATAGGTTGTTGTAAGCAGGCTGGTGTGGGTGTTAGAAACCCACACCTCCAACCCTGCAAGAGCAACAAGTGCTCTTAACCACTGAGCCATCTCTCCAGCAGCTTAAGTTTGACTTTTGATGGACATAGTCTCCATTAGAAGCACATACCTTACATCCTAGAGAAGGAAGAAAAACTCTCAGCATTTAGGGCTACAGAAAACTGAACAGCTATAATACTGATGCTGAATACAAATGCCAAGAGGGGTATAACTGGGCAGTTTTTATTAGAACCTATTCCACTAGTCCTCCTGTAAAATGAAGGACATTTCTTAAATTGTCAATCTCTAACCCTTTTTCCTTATGTTCCTATTTTTTATGTGTACGATTTTACAGAAGGTAACATTTTGTGGTGCTACAGTTTGAATATGAAATGTTCCAAGTAGGCTTGTGTGTTGGAACACTCAGTCCCCAGCTGATAGTTCTATTTTTGAGAAGCTGCAAAAACTTTAGGAGGCAGAAACCTAGCTGAAGGAAGTAGGTCAATGGGGGTGTATCTTCAAAGGTTATTCCTGGCATCTCTTCTTTTTTTTAAAACATTGTTTTTATTCATGTGTATGTGTGTGGGATTGCTTATCTGTAGGTACACTATGTGCATGAAATGCCCAAGGAAGTCAGAAGAGGGCACTGGATCTGCTGGAACTGGAGTTACAAATGGTTGTGAGCCTCCATGTGGGCGTTGGGAACCAAACCTGGGTCTATTGCTAATAGCCAGTGCTCTTAACCTCTGAGCCGTATCTCCAGCCCCTCCTGGGGTCTCTGGACTCTGTATCTCTTTGCTCCCTGTCCTCTACAAAGTGAACAGCCTTCTCTTTCACATGCTTCTGCTGCTATGATGATCTTCCTCACCACAGGTGCAGAATGAGCAGAACCAAGGACAGGAAAGCAACCAACACATTCAAAATTATGGTACTGAAATGCAAAATTTTTACTATTATGTCCATCTGCTCATATGTCAACATGCAATATTACAAAGTATAGTGGCTAACTGAAGTCTAGTATATCCTTTAGTTGGTAACCTAGATATGTGGGTCTTAAATGAAGAGCTTGCTAGGATTTTGTTTTAAATACTATCCAATATTATGCTGCTGCTAAAAATGCAGTTCTAAAAACTATTCCCCAAACCACACAAGAATGTTTAAGCTACATAACATTAACAGGAAAAGCCTCCAAAATATATACACTATAATGTTAAGAAATACACACACGTATACACACACACACACACACACACACACACACACACACAGGTAGGAGGTAAGAAGCAAAACCAAATACTGTAACATAGTGGTGACTGTAAAAATAAAATACTTTATTTTCCATATTAACTACTTCTTACAAATGTTTGCTATTTTTTTTCCTTTCGAGTGGAATTAATCATCAGCTAGTGGGAGTTTTTAGAAATATTTTTTATATCCATAAAGTGACTGCAAATGTGGCTAAACATACAAACAACATGACTATTCTCCATTCCTAACTTGTTAAGAGGTTGTACAAAGATATAGCCATTGTCAGGCATAGTGGTACATCCCTACAATCCCAGTACTTGGGTTACATAGTGAGTTCCAGGTTGGAATGGGCTACACAGGAGACCCTGTATCAAGAAAAGGTGGTTCGGCAAGATGGCTCAGTGGGTAAAAGCACCAAGCCTGAAAACCTGAGCTCTGAAGGAGAGCAAGAAGGAGTTCTGAACTAGGCAGGTAGTCAGGAGAGGAGGCCCCAGACTAGATTCAGCTGTGTTTCAATTACTCTCACTTATATCCAAAATGACCCACTTGTGGGTTCTTGTCCAAAGTTGGCCTTTTTGGTAGGCTTTTTTCCAGCTTGCAGGCCCTCTCTGGTGGGAATTTCAAATTTTCTGCCATTGCTCTTCCACACAGGTCCCTGCTTTCCTATGAATGAGTCAACCAACCACATGCATTCTTCCTTGTCCAATCCAGTGGTGGAAAGGGGAGCCCAGTCCTGTCCCACCTCCTACCCTACAGAATACAAAAGCCAGACTCTCCACGATGCTCCAGCTCTGACCCCTCCCCATGTGGGGAGTCTGTCTCTTTGCTGTGTGAAGTGTTGCTTGTGCTTCAATAAACCCTGGCTGTGTGCTGTGACTGCAAACTTCGAGTCTTGTAATTCTTTACCTGGAGAAGAAAAGGACCTGAGAACAGACCCAAGCCAGCTTCAGCTCCATTCCTAGGACCCACATCATGAAAGGAAGACAACTGACTCCCACAAGCTGTCCACCAACCTCCATGAATGCATGCACACACGCACACACACACACACACACACAGATAAACAAAGTTCTTTTACTGAGAAGGTGATAGTAGCAATCAGGTGTTGGTTACTCACTTCTGAATATTACTTGACTGGCATTTTGAATAACCAGCATAAAGATGTCTTTTCAAATGATATGCTAGAAACGGCTCAGAGATCCCCAGGACTACAGAATGTGGGTGAATTCTAACAACAGGGATCTGAGCTTGGAAGTCAACACTCTAACACAACATGCTCTCCCAGCATGTGCAGCACCTACCCACCAAAGCAGTTCCCTTGGCTCTGCATTATCTGCTTTGGCAAGAAGCAGCAAGGTGGTAACAGGGATCCTGGCAGAAGGTCCTTGCTTTAGAGAATAAAAAATGCCATAAACTGCCCATACAGCAACATTACCAGCTACTGAACATAAGGTTCCTAGCAGGGCTGGGCATGTGGCATACATCTTTAATCCCAGCACTTGGGAGGCAGAGGCAGGTAGATCACTGTGAGTTTGAGGCAAACCTGGTCTATATAGTGAGTTCCAGGCCAGCCAGTACTACGTAGTAAGACCATGTCTCAACAACAAAACGTTTTCTAGCAAACAAAACACTGAAATATCACAAAATTGTTTCTTTGAATGAAAATATAAAGGAGGGGATGAGAAAAAGAACTTGAATTAAGAATGAAAAATGAAGCTTGACTTGGCAGGTACCAGTTTATTTGACATAGTGCATGATTCAAAGCATCTCATATTCCAAAGCCAACAAGACTTCCCACTTCTCTATTATAAAATGCCAGATACCCTGAATACAGTGAATTCAAGGCCCTGGTTCTTTTTCTCTTATACCTAGAATTTAACAGGTTTCCCTGTGTAGTACACATTTCACATTCTCCAAAGGCTTTGGGGAAAGGGGGTGGGGGGAAGAGGGCTTCTAATTGCCCCTCTGAGCCAAAGGCACTTAATGTTAAAAGATAAAGCACAGTACAGTCACTGCACAGACATTCCTGTGTGTTCAGATCACTGAACTCCAACAATATTATCACTGGCCCACATGGGATTTGTCATAACAATGTAAAAGACACTGATTTCCTTGAAAGAACAAAGTGCAGCAAGAATAGAAAAGACTTACATCTACCCTTTTCTGAAAATAACACATAAGGAAACTCTTACCTTATATGATTAGTATTACCCAAGATTCACACATGGCAAAAAAATAGCTAAAAAATAATCTGTCATAAATTCTCCAGATGCAATCACAGCACACTCTGCTATCGCTCACAGAACCTGTGAGCTGGAAAGAGCTCCAGAGACGTTGCTGTCCATCCACTCATCATTTGATGAGGAAACAGAGGCCCAGACAGATGAAGTACTGGACCCCAGGGTCTAGTGCTGTGGTAAGAGTCTGGGCAGGACACACACTTCCTGCTACTTCAAAGTCCTCTGCTCTCTCCTTCTTCAAAAGGCTTTCAACATAAAACATGGCGATGATCCCCAAAGATGCACCACACGATAAAGCACATGTACTGACACAGGTCAGTAATTTGGTCTCGCAAGACAGTTCCTTTGGCCACTAGGCAGATGTGGTACCCACCTCAGGTGGGAATTCTTTGTACAAGATCATTTCAGAGTTCAGAGGGAAGCTGACTGCAGGTTAGAAACAACTTCCTGGATTTTGGAAGGCTCCTCTTGGCTATCAGTCCATGGTGGGCAGGTGGTCAGCTGCACAGCGGAATCCCAGGTTTGACGCTGAGCTATCAGGTGTGTTCTGGCTTCGAGCAGCACAGCGATACCTATAGCAATAGGACTATGAGAGAGAAAAAGTGAGAAAAGTGTTCCTGGGACCCACAGCATAAGGCTTTGTGCATGCTGCATAAACGTACCTAGTATAGAGAAATACAGCTACTGGACAGTGGAGCTTCCCACAAACCACCCTCCTAGATACTTAATGTGTATGCTTTGCAAACAGCAGAACATTCCAGAGTTAACTAGTGTCTTCTACCTTATAAATACCACCTTCATACAGTAGAGAGGTTGCCACTACTTAAAACACCAAAAAGAAAGAAAGGAATAACAACCCATGGTGATGTGAGTTATGGCACATCCATGTGGTAGAACAGTCGGTAGCCTCTGAGAATCCTGTTTTTACATAATATGTGAATACACAGAATTCCCATGACAAAATGTTAAACAAAAATGTCAGAACAAGAACTGCATGTATGGTATGACCTTCATCTACATTGATTACAAAAACGCTAAGAAAACAGACTGAATTATTCCTAACATAGCATATATGTACAACAATTATCCTCGATAAAGAGGTTTCAAGATTTTAACACTATTGTATTAATTTTGACATTATAACAACAAATAAAAGGCAATCAAGAAAAGATTAAAATAGCATCAAATATCATGCAATATATTCAATAAATTACATGCCAAGCAGAGGAACATAAAATGTAAGAAAGGCAATGGGAATCCCCAACCCCAGTTCCTTGAGAGTGTAAATCACAAGGCTACACATTTTGAGGTGTAATTCTGCAAGAGCAAAGTGCAAGTACACACATGCACACAAACACAGGCACTGAGAGCCTAGGACACCCTAGACATGGTGCTAAGCACTGTCATCACTTACTTCTTTGATCATTACAGTCCAGGCACACCAAACAAGTTACAGAAGATGACACAGCTGTTAAAGGAAGCAGGATTCCAACCTGGATTGAACTGCAGAGTGGCTGCTGCCTCAGCAAGAGTCTGCATTCCCAGTGGGAAGGGTACCTCACATCTCATGTCTTTTTTCCCACAGCCAACACACAAGCCCTGTTTACACACACACACACTCACACACATACAGGACCTGCATCTATGGCCCCACAGAGTACTCAGTGAATGACCGTGGGCTACTTGACGTAGCACTTACAAAACATCCAGATTCCAAAAATAACCACGTATGAATTTTCTGATTCAAAATAACAGAATAAAAACAAACTAATCATCCTGGGTGCCATGGGCAGAAACTCAGAGCTGATCCAGTGAAATTCTAGTTCCTGCCAGCTGGCTAAAGAAACTTTGAAAAGAATTATGTAGAAAAAGTTTGGGACTCATGCAGAAGCGATGATTTGTGAGGAGAAAAAAAAAATAGGCCAGCATGTAAGATATTTTTTAAAATTCCTATTACCTCTTTTCTCTTACAAAAGCCAGATGCTGCTAATCTCCATAAAAATTATCTCTGAAGTTGACATGGAAATTCTATGGCCATAAAAAAGAAAGACAGAAAGATGTAAAGCTTTATCTTCTATAGATAATAAAACAATAGCAACCAATTTTCTCTGTGGACAGTGAAGAATAGAATGTATTATCAATTCTCAGATAGAAGGAAGATTTTTTAAAACGTGCTTGTGAGCTGGAGAGATTGCTCAGTGGTTAAGAGCCCTTGCTGCTGGGTTTGATTCCTAGCACCTACATCAGGTAACTCACAACCATCTATAATTCCAGTTCCAGGGAATTTGATGCCTTCTTCTGGCCTCCACAGGCACTAGGTACAACTAGGTACATATGTGGTGCACACATATGTATATATAGATGCAGGCACTCACATACATATAAAATAAAAAATTTCAAATCCTTTAAAAACATGCTTGAAATAATGAGAAGTTGATGGTACCCAAAATTCTGTGTGACCCACATGAATGGAAGCTCTCAACTATCTGGGAAGCTCTCAACTATCTGGCTGCGTGAGGAGGCCCATCTGGGAACGGCTGTGTGAGGAGGCCCATCTGGGAATGGCTGTGTGAGGAGGCCCATCTGGGAATGGCTGTGTGAGGAGGCACTGCAGAAAGCTCCATGCAGGCAGGGTCTATTCTCTAGGCTGCTGTGAAATGGCAGAGTTCTGATGTTTTTAGAATTAAACTCAGAAAGACAATCCAGGACTCCATGCAACCCAATATATGCAGTGAATTCCACCCTGTAGCAAGGTTCAAGTTCAGGGGAAGCATAGAGACAGATGACTTTGACAGTCTTCTACCATGACGGGACCACACATGATGAAACCAGCCAAGTATTTCATTTCCTGGCCACCTACTATTTGCATCAGGAGAGCACACACAGCTTCTTGGCATGATCCTGCCCTGCCTGGCTACAGACCACTCATCAACCAGCTACAAAGCAGGCTAGGGTTAAATTAAATGACTCTGAGGTTAGTAATTTGGGTGAAGGGATTGTCCCTTGCAGAATGTCAATGTCTTTAGGAAAGAATACTTGGCCTAAGTGGGGCATACACAGTTATAACAGTGGTTCTCAGAACACAATCCTGATAGTTAATAGTGTCAACTTGACAAGATCCAGAATCACCAGAGACAAGTCTTTGGACACATCTGTGAGAGATAATCTTCATTAGGTTAACAGGTAGGAAGACAGACTCTCATCGTGGGTGCCACCATTCCCTGGACTGGGGAGCTACACTGCATACAAAGGAGAAAGCCAGCTGAGACCAGCACCTATATCTTCTGCTTCCTGACTACAGATACAATGTGACCAGCTGCCTTGAGCTCCTGCTGCCATGACTTCCCCTCCAAAATGGACTGTACCCTAGAACTGTGAACCCAAATAAACCCTTCCTCCCTTAAGTTGCTAAATTTTAATTTTAATTTTTGTAAGTGCTTGTAGTGTTGATTTATTATTTTTTTAATGTGTATGAGTGTATTGTGTGCATGTATGTGAGTGCACCCATGTTGTGCAATGCCGCGGAGGTCAGAAGAGGGCTTCAGATTCTCCTGGAACTGGAGTTAAGGATGGTTCGTAGCTGCCATGTGGGTGCTGGGAATTGAACCCTGGTCTCCTCTGCAAGAGCAGTCAGTGCTCTTAACCGCTAAGCCATCTCTCCAGCCCCTAATTTTTATTCTTTAGTGTGCATGTGTGTGCGTGTGCATGTGCGCTCACACGTGTGTGTGCACGCGTGTGTGCAGGCTCATGCGTACCACAGAGCACATATGGAGGTCAGAATACAGTGCTCAGGAGTCAATTCTTTCCTGCCACTATGTTGAATCGTGGGATCCAATTAGAGTCATCAGGCCCATGGAGCCCTTCTTCTCACTGACCCTTAAGTTGCTTTTTTAAGGGTATTTTATCACAGCAACAATACAAGTAACTACTACAGCAGAAGACACACAGACCAACACACACACACACACACACACACACACACTAGCCTGGAAAGCTTGTCCAAATACACATGCCTTGGCTGTACACATAGAGCTGTTACTGTCACAGGCTTGGTGTGGTGCTCAAGAACCTCCATGTTTAACAAGCTCCCAGGTGCTGCTGCAGCCCACAGGCTGGACTCTGAATAGTAGTGATGGAGAAAAGAGGAAGGAATGCAAATTAAGTGGAAGAGCAATGGCATGGGAAGCATGAACAAGGGAAGATTCTGGCAAGAGAACAGCAAAACCACAGCCTGATCACATCGCGGCATGGTTTACTCATTAAGTATAGGAGAGCTTATAATACGCCAGAAGCTATTTTCAGCGGATGTAATCAGAGCAAGATAAACAAGGTACCTGTTATAACGGAGCTGACATTCAACAGGAAGTACTCAGACAATAAACAGGCTGATAAACTCAAGGCTGTTGCCCCCTGCAGCAGTCACCTCTGAAGAAAGTAACAATGGGAGAGAGGATGGAAAACGACAAGACTACTTTACACAGGGTGGTCTGGAAAAGGAGGAGGTGATATGGGAGCTGAGATGCCCAAAGACTCGAAGAACTGGAATTCTAGGAAAAGTGAGCCAAAGATGGTTAATGTAAGAAGCAGGAAATGTAGGCAGGTAAACAGATGGAGTCACATTACTGCCACCAAAGTAAGGGGAGTCTAGACTTAATACAAATGAAAATTATGATATAATTTTGCTAACTTTTTTAACCAGTAAGGGCAAAATCCCAGATTTAGTCACTAGTCAACCTTCCTGAATCTGGTTTCTATTTAATAAAATGAAACTGTTCATAGAATTACATGAAAACACTTCATCTTGGAGTTGGGAATGTAGCTCAGTGGTAGAGCACTTGCCTAGTGTGAGCAAGCCCCAAGTTCAATCCCCAGCACCTTAAAAACTCAAACAAAAAACTCAAACAAAAATCTTCCATCTTGATTCTACATAAAAAGGAAAGCAAGGAGCACACAGAGAAGCATGACACCTACTCTGCTCTGTGAACACGGTGCTCTTTAGCACAGACGTTCCTTTGCCAGTCTTCTCTGACCTCAGAACTAGACTCTTCTTCACGAAACAAGAGAAGCACTGTCCAGCTCTGAAGGAGGCCCTAGAGGTCCTGTGTATGACTGAGGGAAGATGATGCTCCTCTGCCAGCATCTAACTGGGGATGTACATGCGCTACATAAACAGGAAAGGTTTATTTGCTGTATAAATGGAGGGAAAGCAGAGAGAGAGGTCTTGGCAACTCAGTACAGGACTAGTTTTTACTGAATGGATTATTCTATAGGCAACAAAAGCCAGGATATATGACTGATGAAATGTTAGTACTTGCTCAGAACAGTGTTGAGGATTCTGCAGCAGTGACACATGAGAAAAGAGATCTGTGACACAGGAAACTGTCACCATGACCATGTTTAAAAACCTGAGTATACACAAATAATTCCATTCTTTTTATTATTTGTTTTTTCTTTGGTCTTTTTGGGACAGGGTCTCCCTGTAGCCCCAGCTGGCCTGGAACTTGCTATGTAGACCAGGCTAGCCCTGAACTCACAGAGATCTGCCTGCCTCTGCCTCTCGATTGCTGAGATTAAAGGAGTGTGCCACCATGCCTGGCTTTTATTAGTTTTTAAATATTTATTTATTTACTTTCTATGTATGTGGATGCGCATGCTACAGTGTACATATGGAGGTCAGAGGACAACTTGCAAGAGTTGGTCCTCTCCTTGTACCCCATGGGTCCCAGGGATTCAGCTCAAGTTGTCAGGTTTGGTGGCAGGCACCTTTACCTGCTGAGCCACCTCACTGGCCCAAAATAATTCCATTCTTGAAAAAATTATATAAAAGTACACAAAATCTCTGGCAAAATACAATCCAATAGTTATCTCTAAGGCATCAGATAAATGAATTTATTTTTCTTTTTCTTTATTATTTCTTCTCTAAATGTTATACAATGAAATTGTTTTGTATGTAAAATAAAAAATTTGAAGTGGACAACAACAAAAAGAGTCATTATTGGATTCCCAAGACCAAAATGAGGATTAAAGTCGGAATCCAAAAAACAAGTTTCACTATAAAGGCACTGAGGGGATGGGGATGTCACTCAGTGGTAGAACATGTGCCCAGGATGTTCAAGGCCTGGGTTCAATCCTTAGCAACACAAACAGAGACGCAGACAGACACAGACACAGACATACATACACATACATACACACACACACACACACACACACACACAC
This sequence comes from Nannospalax galili, assembly GCF_000622305.1. Taxonomy (NCBI): domain Eukaryota; kingdom Metazoa; phylum Chordata; class Mammalia; order Rodentia; family Spalacidae; genus Nannospalax; species Nannospalax galili. Next base: position 3,024,148 of record NW_008356458.1, read on the forward strand.
ACACACACAGCGGTAAGTGTTGAGAGGTCAGGCCTAATCACTTGCAAAGAGTCAGTTCATACTACCATTCTATTTCAAACGCATTCACTCACTCAGCAAATATTTATTAATAAGTAGTTCTTCTTAAATTTCAATAATGGGTCATTAATAGAGACACAATTAAAAAGCTAAATGCCCTGATTATAAATGTCCTGGTTGTTCTTTTCTTTTTTTCTTCCCTATATTTTTAGCACCAAAAGTGGTTCTTAAAGTGATGTCTTTGAATGACTGAAAAAAATGGGTCACTATATTAATTAAGAACAGGAGTCCTAGGGGGGACCTGTTTTAGCCCTATTTCATCAAAATGGCTAATTACTGTGTACAGTGGATCAATATCTATGCTAAGAATGTGACCCTGGATCATGGAATAAACCATTTAAGATAACTACTTACCAGCCTGGGGGCTTAGAAATCAACTGGGACAGAAACATGATTTTTGTGAGAAGAAGACATTTCTCAGATAAGGGGTACTTTTAAGATAACTGCAGCTCATGATGACTAAACCAATCTAGGGAAGCACACAGCAGAACCCGTCTCACCACTACTCTTTCAAATGATACTAGATCAACTGCTTTGTTTAGCATTTTGGTAGGAAGACGAGCGTCTCCTTGATACTGTGGACTTGGCTGAAGATCCTATAGGTATCATTTAACAGCGTCAACAACCAAAACTAGTATTGGAGGGCTTACTATGTGAACTGTTCTATTGACTTCACATATATTAAGTCAATGAATTCTTCCAATAGTCCTAGGAGAGAGGTATAAACAGTACTTGAATTACATACATGAAGCAAAAATTGAGATCAAGAGATATTAATAGTCTGCCTGAGGCCACACTGCTTACAAGCACTCTTACAAGCACAGGTCCAGGATTCTAGCTTGCTTCCACCTATTCTCTGGCCAGTGCTCTGAAATGGATGCTGTATTTCCACATGGCTTGCCTTCCTGTGTCCCAATCTCCTTCCTGAAGCTTCACTTTATACGGAATTTTAAAAATAGTAATGATTTTAGGAATTTACTTTAGTCATACAAACTGACCTCAGTTCATAATAAAAAATAAGTTACCTTCTTGTTAGCGTCATTTCAAAAAATTAATTATGACATTCTTTTTATTTGTTGAAACTGCCATTTTTCTATGGGAAAATTCTGATTCCATCTAGGTGTGCCATTGTGCTAGTCTCCTGTTCTGTAATAGTCTCCTCATCACTCTGAACTCAATCAAATCAAAATGTACTTTTCTGGCTGGCTAGGAAAAGTTCATTATTAACTTGATTCTAAATCAACCATTCACTTTAAAACAAAGCGTTATGGCTAATAAACCTAAGAAGAAAAAATGGAGTGATGAAAATAACAATCCAAAGAAAATAAAAAAGAACAAAGAATAGACAAGAGACAGAGAGAAAAAAAAATCAAATCTCAAGACATCACATTAAAACCTGACAATATCAAGAGTTTCATTAAATATAAAATTGGCCTAATTACCCAATGAAAAAGGCAGAGATTACACCAGTAAATTCAATAACTCAGTTGAAATATAGTCCTTAAAAAAACAGATTAGACTTTACCCATGTAGAAAAAGATACTTTATACAATTTTGCATCTATTAAATAAATACACAGTCACAATTTGTTACAGTTTAGATATCATTTGCATATACCCCCTAAGACTTTATATGTTGACATTTAGTCCCCAACATGAGGTATTAAGGGGGCAAAAACTTAACTTTCATTATGTTTGTTTAGATGTGGTCTTTCTTTGGGAGGTGATGAGGATTAGATAAAATCATTAGAATGGAGCCACCATGATAGAAACTTAGTGGCTTTACTAGAAGGAGAGAGATAATGCACACATGCATACATGCGCGCACACACACACACACACACACACACACACACACACACACACACAAACTGTCTCTTTCCATATGCTCCCCTGTATCACCTCTAGAGTCTGCCAGCAAGAATATAACTACAGCAGGAAGTAGTGGCACACACTTTTAACCTCAGCACTCACACTCCAGGGACAGAGGCAGAGGCAGGTGGATCTCTGTGAGATCAAGGCCAGCCTGGCATACATAAGTGAGTTCTAGGCTAGCTGGGGTTACAGGGAGACCCTGTCTCAAAAAAAAAAAAAAAAAAAAAATAATCATCATATGTTTCCCCCCACCCCTGGACATCTGAAAACATAAACTAAAATAAGCCTCTTTTTCTTAAGAAGCCTAGCTCACATTTTTAATAGAGTAACAACAACAACAACAACAAAGACTAATGTGCAAATACAGGTCCAAATACCTTCAATGGGAAATTCTATCAAACATTTCAGAAAAAAAAGTTTACATGACTCTTCTTAAAAATTAAAGATAAAAAACTGAAGAGAATATCTTTCCAATTCAATTTATGAATATACCAATACACCAAAACCATACACAGATTTTTAAAAAAGAAAAACCAGATCAACACTCTTCATTAATTAGATGCAAAAATTCTCAACATTTTAGAAAACTGCCAAAGTATATAAAAAGGATAATACATCATGACTAAATGGAATATATGTAGGAATTAAAGGATGGTTTAACAAGTAAACATCAAGCTGGGTGTGGCTGGTTGCTCATGGCTGTTATGCTACAACTTGGGAGGCTGAGGCAAAAAAAATTGAGAAATTTTGAGTTACATAGTAACGTCAAAGTCAGTCTTGGCTATATAGTGAGACACTGACTCAAGAAACAACAAGAAAATTAAAATCAATTAGTGTAATTCACCATATTATATCAGGTTAACTGAATGAAAAAGAAAAGCATATAGTCATCTCGAAAAAGTACCTGGCAAAATCTATATTCATTTCTCTTTTAATTTTTAAAATATTTTCTTTATTATTTCTATTTTATGTGTATGAGTGTTATGCCTGCATGTATGTAAGTGCACCTGTATCATGCAATGCCTATGGAGGTCAGAAAAGGGAAACAGATCCCCTGGAACTGGAGTTATAGATGGCTGTTAGCCACCATATAGGTTCTGAGAATCCAACTTGGGTCCTCTATAAAAGCAGCCAGTCCTCTTAACTGCTGAGCCATCTCTCCAGCCCCTCATTCATTCCTCAGTAAAAACAAACAAAAACAAACATCTGACATAAACTATTAAAATGACAGTGTGATCCTAAATTTCAAAAATGTATTTATTCCCTATGATCAAGAATGAGCTTTGAGCCAAGCAAGTTAATACATGCCTCAGTCACAGTTACTTGAGAGGCTGAGTCAGAAAGAATGCCTTAGCCCACCCAAGAGTTGGAGACTACCCTGGTCAGCATAACAAGACCCTGACTGGAAAATGTAACTAATTAATCAATCAAGATTTCATAATGTTAAATTTATCCACATCTTACTAGGTTGAAAGCATAAACTGAGCTCAACTGGATGAACTTCCAGTTGATCACTTGGTCAAAGACTAGGCTAAGAAATGAGGAAGGAACACATGCCAACAGACTCACCCATGTATATCATCTAAAGACACTGGAGGTCAGTGGCTCCCAAATTTGCTGAATATTTTCAACACCTGCAGAGTTTTTAGAACATCCTGATGCCCAGGTTATACAGCAGAAAACCCTAATCAGATGGGGGCAAGTAGAGCGCCAGGCGTCAGTCATAGACATATGACTTTATTTCACTTTCTAAAGTGAAATAGAGTTTGAGGGTGACGTTTTTAGGGCAAAGTTTGCTAATGCCACCATTATGAAATAAGTAACTTAATTTGGAGTCATTTTAGGTGGTTTTAAGTCTCTAACTGCCTCGACGGAGTCAATCACCATGCAAAGCTTCTTGGTAATAACAAACTGCAAAACACCATCTTTGTACACAGGCAGAAGACAGGAACCTAGAGTGCTGGAGGCACTAAAAATGCATGATTCAAAGAGAAAAGGGAAGGGATCGGATTCTATTTCCAAATTCCTACGCAGGTTACTCATGAAGCAATGATCAGACTAACCGAGAACTGCAGCTCGGTCACTGAAGTCATAGTTCAAAGAGCAGAAATGCACATATTTACACCAAGCACACTTGAGTGCTTCCATTTTGGAATACCAAAAACCACTCTCCATTTATAACTCTAGCTTGAATCAACAGAGAATTCAGAAATTTACAGACATCTCAAAATAGGATGTGGTTCTGGACTTAAAAGATGGGAAAACAGTACTTAGCCTACCTATTTCAGAGGACAACAGAAGCCTCTTAAAAGGGCAGGATTCAGCAGGTGGTTTGTTTGCCAATACGTTTTTCACAAGCTCTGTTTCACCTGGTACTTTGACCCATGTCTGCTACTAAATTTAAGATGACCATCCTAATTTGTTCTGATTTGCATGGGACAGATTTATATCAGCAAAAGGGAAAGGGACATTTGGGGGCAGTATTTTACAAGGAATTTATAAACCACTAGAGCACCTACACAGAGTTCAGTTACCTGACTGACCTTATGGCACATGTAGGATCCGCCTTTCTTTACTCGGTCTTTCCCAGAAGGGGGGCCTTTCTGTGAATGAAGGAGAACAATTATTTGTTAGTCCTCACACAGTGGAAGTGTCCATTTTGTCAGAAGCAGCCATTTTATGACTACCTAAACTGCCCACGTCCATCTCTACCTTGGATTACACCTGAATTTCATACCCTTCTAAATATGTCCCCCAAAGGCCCACCTACCTATCCTCTATGATCCACTCCATGTTCCCACTGTTGAATGAAGTCCTTGTGATGACAGAAAGCAGTCCTACCTCTATCTGCCTATCTTCTTGCCTAGGTGCCCAAGGAGCTGCTTGGTACCCTCTGCCTTCTCATCCTGGCATGTGAATTTACTTTGCAGTATCACAGGTTTACTCATACAGATGAAAAGCTTCTTTGAATTGCATGTTTTCTTTAGCCACTGTACATCACCCAATAAACCCTTGGCTGATTAAACAACTTGTTTTCTCTTTAAAGTTTTTGATCTGTATGCTAGATAGCTTTAGTTGTCAACATGACACACATGGGTAGAAGGAACCTCAATTCAGGAATTTCCTTCACTAGCCTGGTCTGTGGGCATGTCTGTGGGGTATTTTCTTGATTGTTGAGTGATGTGGGAGGGCCCAGTCCATTGGGTGGTGCCACTACTGGACAGGTTGTCCTGTGTTGTATGAGAAAGCAGGCTGAGCACCAGCCAGGGAAGCAAGCCAGTTAAACAGCATTCCTCCATGGCCTGTGCTTCAGTTCCTGCCTCCAGGTTCCTGCCCTAAGTTCCTACCTTGGGTTCCCTCAGTGATGAACTGTGACCCAGGAGATGTAAATCAAATAAACCCCTTCCTCCCCAAGTTGGTACTGGTAAGGGTGTTTTGTCACAGCAATTGAGAAGCTAACTAGAACAGTCAGGTTTATTGAAGTCCAATTTACATACATCAAAATTCACCCACTTTAATGCACAGTCCCAGTGAGTTTTGACAACTATATAGAGTCAAACAACTGTCAACATAACTCAGAAACAGAGCACTTTTTTTTCTTTTTTTTTTAATTATTTAATAACGACATTAGAAGCATTTCATTACAGCATTAACATATTCAATAACAATTTCCAGAGCAAAGATGCTTCTCTTTCAAAATTAGCTGTAAATTTTGAGGTTCACAGTTCACAGTT
>NW_008356458.1:3036315-3077590 GCF_000622305.1 Nannospalax galili
CTAGAAAGGGACTGGGTTGCTCTGGGTGAGAAGGGTCAGGAAGCAGTATTGGTTCCCCAGGTGTCTGGGGCCCCAAGACTAGGAGTGGCGCAGGGCTCAAACTAGGAGTATAGAATGGCAAGGGGGATGCAAGGGTGAATGTGGCTTAGGGAGTCCCGGCACGGAGAGCTGCGCTATATACTTACCCCAAGAGGCCTGAGGATAGTAGTGGAAACAGAGCACTTTTTAAAAATAACCATGAAGATTTTAGATGGTGCCTGCTAAAAACAAGGTACGCCTAAAAGTCCTCTGTGCTAATTCTTGTGCTTTCCATCACCCCTTTGGAGGGACACTAAGAAGCAAAAATGAGGATTCACCGCTAGCAGCCCTGCCCCAGTCTAAACTCTGAAGCACTGTGCCTTGCTCTCAGTGAGAAACCAGAAGTACAGGAACTTGGGGTGCTCCTAAAGCAGGCAGGAAAGAACAGTGATGATCACTGGGAAGAGAACAAAGACTTGGAGCAGCTAAAAGGTAAGACTGTTTCTTCTAGAAAGAAGTTCTGATAAAAGAGCAATGGACATGAAAATCCTAAGGCTTCCACTGGTGGGGGGAGGGGGGCTTGCCATCAAATAAACTCTGCACAAAGCATATCTGAAGCACCCAGAGGCTCCTACAAGCCAGAACTGGGGGCGGGATGTTTTTGTTTTCCTTTGTTGTTCAGAAAGACAACTAATCACATAGCCATCTGCTCTGTTTACTGGAAAAAAAATAAAATAAAAGCCTGCACAACCCACCTTCTGTCTTGCTTTTCCCATTTCTTGTTAGCTATGATTCTGTCAAAGGCCACTGCACAAAAGTTCAAGACTACGCTCCTCGTGGAACACAGGTAGCACACTGTCTTGCAATTGCTAACTAGGTGTACAGGTTTCTTCTAAGCATTTTCAGGGGTTTTGAAACTGTCAGGAAGCCATTGGCTCTGCACTATTCCTTTGCAAGTACAGAGTATTTCCAAGACCTTGAAGCCTGGTGATACAATAACTTTACTGATTATAGCAGGCAAGCTAAAGATGAAAAAAAGTTTCATGTGAAGAGAAAGATGAGCAGCAGAGCTTTCTTCCCAGAACTTCTAGAATCTGACAGTTACTGAGTCAGAAGCTCAGTTTGAATTTTATTAATACATGAAAGCAAGGCATTCATCAAGGAGTCACTGTAGCAGAGATGGGAGCATTTATGATTATGTACCTGTACCTGTAATGACCACATCTCTTTGTTTAAAAGATCTGTATTTTTAAAAGAATTTTATTTATTCTTATTTCATGTATATATGTGTATTTTGTATGTAAATGCATCACATGCATTGTATGTGTAGTCTCCACAGAGACTAGAGGAGAGTGTAAGATCCCCTGGAACTGGAGTTACAGACGGTTATTAGCTGCCATGCTGGGAACCAAACCCAGATCCTCTAGAAGAGCAGTAAGTGAATTTAACCACTAAGTCATCTCTCCAGCCCCTTTGGATTATATAGGGGGTGGGGGGGGGGTGCGTGTAGGTTAGTGCAGTGCCTGTGGAAGCCAGAAGAGGGTGTGAGGTCACCTGGAGCTGGAGTTAAAGGTGGTTGTAAGCCACCTGATGTGGGTGCTAGAAACTAAACTTGGGTTCTCTGCAAGAGATGTTAAATGTTAACTGCTGAGCCATCTTTCCAGTCCCATGATCACCTCTCTTATGTTTCTTGCTTGGGAATTCGTACATTATGCTGCTTTGAGAGGTTCTCCACATTGGTCAAACCATGTGCTAATGACAATTCAATTCTGACTACAGTATCATAGTATATGTGCTTGGATATAAGATTAAGGGTTTGGTTTTCTGTTTTTGTTTGTTGTTGTTGTTTTAGCAAAATGTATCTAAGAACAAGGAGGCGATTTGCCAAAAGGAAGGTATGCAAACAAGAGAGCTCCCTTTCATCTCAACTCCATTGATCTAAGGTTGGCACTCATCAGGGTCGTGCAAGCACTAAGTAGAATCTTCCCATTGCTAATACAACCTTGAACCAAGGTGACTGCTTAGCTTATTGTAAATAAGATGGCTTCTACTCGAAAACAACACAACATACGATGAGGTGCAACTGCTTGAAATGCTTATCATTTTCAGAAAAAGCAAAAAAAAAAATTACTAAGAGGATGCAGTGTCTCGAACAGTGACCCTAGAACTCATGCTCACTTGGAGCCTTTAAAAGTTCCTCATTTGGGCTGACAAGACAGTTGCTCAGCAGGCGAAGGTGCCACCAAGCCTGATGATCTGAGTCCAAATCCCACAACCTACATAGTGCAAGAAGAGAAGACCGCAAATGGCCTTTGACCTTCACACAGGCACTGTGGCACAGGTGCACCCACACAGCTACACATGTACAAAATAAATAAATGTAATTCTTTTTTAAAGTTACTAATTCTATTCATATCCCTATTGACAAGGATTTTATTACCCTTTATTTTTCTGCACAAAGAACTAATTCTTTGTGTCACTGACTTTTTCCTATTGTTTCTAGCTCTTTTTCCTGAGTCCATGAGGTGAACAGACCAACCTAAAAAAAAATTCAGTTTTGATGCTCAGGGTTGAACCTATGGTCTTGGACATGCTAAAAACATCCTGACTTTTCCAAGGCAAATGCAGTGCTACAAACTTCCTTATTAGACTGCTTCCGATGTGTTCTAAGTCCTCAGACGAAAATATTTTCACTCTCCTTCAGTTTAATACTTGGGTTGGTTTACCATGAAGTTTTCCTGTGACCCAAGGAATTAGTCAGATGGGTGTTGCATGTCTGCCACGCATTTGGAGATTTTTCCTACTTCACTTTTATTAAGTTGTATTCCATTATGGTTAGAGAATATGTTCTCTATGACTTCCGTTTTTTAAAATTTGTTGAGATTCATTTTATAGTGCAGAATGTGATCTTAATACATTATCACTGAGTACTTAAAGACAGTTTTTGATGGTAGAGGGTGTGTGTGTGTGTATACACATGTATATGTGGTATATGTATTTCTATGAGTGTGTGTACATGTGCATGCATGCAGGCCAGATGTGGGTGTCTTCCTTGATTCCTCTCTACTCTATCTTTTTTGTTGCTGTTGTTTTGGTACAGGGTCTCCCTGTAGCCCCAGCTAGCCTGGAACCCACTATGTAGACCAGACTGGCCTTGATCTCACAGAGATCCATCTGCCCCTGCCTCCAAAGGGCTGGGATTAAAGGTGTGCATCACCATGCCCCACTACCATATTTTTTAAACTTGCAACTCATTGATTCAGTTAGGCTGGGTGGCCAATGAGCACCAGGGATCCATCTGTCTCCATCCCCCAGTCCTGGGGTTACAGATACAAGCTACTGTGCAAGCTGGGGCTCCAAACTCAGGTCCTCATGCTTGTGCAGCAAGCACTTTACCAGCAGAGCCATCTACCCAGCCCTGAGGATGGAGTTTTATAGCTAATCAGATAGTTAGCTGATGGTTTTGGTGAATTCTTCTACATCTGTAATAATTTAATTGAATTACACTATCAATTGCTGAGAAAAGGGTGCTAAATTATCCAAATAGAACTGTGGATTAGCCTACATCATCTTCCAGTTGGACTTTTTAGCATCTTTTTAAATTTTATTTATTTATTTTTCCTTGTACTTTTTTTCACATTTTTATTACATGTATATATATTTTTATTTTTTAGAAGAAGCATTTCATTACAGCTTTAACATACTCAATAACAGTTTCCAGAGCAAAGATACATCTCTTTCAAAAGTGGCTATAAAATTTTTAGGATCACTGTTGAATTAATACAGTTATACAATATTGAGCTCAGTGTAAACCCTGTAAGACATAAAATTGAATGAGCTTTTAACCTTTATAAAAGATCTCCATTTCATTTTAAAATATACTGTTTCTTACAGAAAGACTCATTGTTTTTGCTAATAACACTGCGATGTTGGCACATGCGTCTCTAATCTGTATGTATCTGATCATTACTAGTCATAGTCAGTTGCACTCGGATCCTTGGCACCAGTGTAAGGCTATAAAGTAATCGGGTAGATTTCAATGGTAATGTTTATCACCTCTACTAATTAACATGACGTAAATTTTTATGCTTCCTCCTCAAATATAACATTTTTTTAATTTGTTGATTTGTGTGTGTATATCACACAGAACATCCCAAACCATCTTATTCATCTATACACCCACTTCCCCAATGGCACCCTCCCATAGTCCCCCCCCCAAACTAGAGGCCTTATACTCTGTCATACCTGCTACTGTCCGCTGTGTTGTCGGCACCCCCAGCCGTTCCCCACTACTTGTCCATCTGGTGAATCTAGTCAGCCTATCTAGAGATCCATGTTTTAGGAAGATCAGCTGTTCTTCATCTAGCAGCAATCAGTTGTCAATATTCCTTTAGATAAGATTGGGGTCTGCTGTTCATTTTCCCAGTTCTATGCTGGGTTACTGTCTGGGAGTCCCTTGGGCCACCCTCGCCAACAACTCAAAAGAAGGTATCATTTTTAATGTGTCTAAGTATTTTGCCTGCATGTATGTAAGTGCACCACAGAGGCCAGAAGAGGGGTGTTGAATTCCCTGGAACTGGAGTTAAGAATGGTTCTTAGTTGCCATGTGGGTGCTTGGAACTGAACCCAGGTCCTCTGAAAGAGCAGCCAGTACTCTTTGACACTGAGCCATCTTTTAACACGATCACCTCTCCCGATTTGACTTTTTGTTCACATTTTTCAGCTATATTCACTGGCATGTACACATTTAATATTATTATGCTGTCTTTGACAGGTTGATGGTACATGCCTTTAATCCCGACACTCTGGAGGCAAAAGCCAGCAGATCTCTGTGAGATCAAGGCCAGCCTGGTCTACATATCAAGTTCCAGAGGAGCTAAGGCTACATGGAGACCTTGTATCAAAATAAAATAAAGCAAATAAACAAAAAACACCCAAAACTAATTATTACTATGTTGTTTGGTATATTACGCATGTTCTCATTAGATAGTGTCCATCCTTGGCTCTGGTGATGTTCTCTACTTGGACCTACTTTACAGACTCTTAATGCACAACTCTGCTTTCCTGTGACTGATTTTGACATAATGTTCTATCATTTTTTTCAACCTGCTTATATTATATATGATACTGCTTTCTTGTAGACAGCATAGCTGTGCTGTGTCTTATAATCCACTTTGCTAATTTGTCCTTTGATTCATTTAGAGCTCTTATACTTTTAATGTACTTTTACAATTTTACTATAATTTACACATTTAATATAACCGTTGATATGTTACAACTTATTTTTCGTCTTCTTTTTTATTGGTCTTTTTTGAGACAGGGTCTCCCTGTAGCCCCAACTGACCTGGAACTCACTATGTAGACCAAGCTGGCCTCAAACTCACAGAGATCCTCCTGCCTCTGCCTCCCGGGTGCTGGGATTAAAGGCGTGCACCACCACACACAGCTTATTTTTTGTCTTCTTATCCATGCTCTTGTTTCTGCTTCCTCTGTCTTCCTATACTTTATCAAAAAAAGCATTTAAAAAATTCCTGCTTTACTTATCACCGTGCTTTTGAGTGCCTCTCCTAGAGTATGTGTATTAGTGCATTATGTGTGTGATATATCACAAGTACATTATACACATATACTGTTTTCTAGTGTCATTTTACCAGTTCTGTTTCATCGAGTCAGAAGTGAAGGTCAATATCTTTCACCTTCACTTTAACAACAATGTTGCGGGAAATAAAATTCTTAGTTGGCAGTGTTACATTTTTCTATTTTTTTTTTTATCTTTTTTCCTTTCAGTCTTTTGATAGTGTCACCTGCTATGTCTGGTCTCCAGATGATGGGATAAGAAGTCAGCCATCAATCACACTGCTGTTGCCCTGTAGGTGATGAGTCAGTCACTGCTCTGTTGTTGCACTTAAGATTTGCTCTGTCTTTCAGCAGTGTGGTTATTATTTATCCATGTGTATTTTACTTTGCACTTATGCTGATTAAGGTTCACTGAGCTTCTTCAATCACTAAATAAGTCTTGACAAATAGTGAAAATGTCCCCTTCTTTCCTCTCTTTGGAACTCTCATGAAACACATAGTGGGATTACATGAAAGCTATAGTTGCACAGGGCTCTGCTGTATTTTTTCCAGTTCTTCCCTCTCTTCTTTGAAGGGATGCTCTTCATCTACTTTCATGGATTCTCCTATCATTTCTAGCCTACTTCTGAATCCACCTAGGTAATTTTCATTTCAGTTCATGTACTTTACAATTTTAGGAATTCCATTTGCAAGGTCTGTGTGTCTGCTACACTTTAGCTGAAAACTATTAATAATTCTATGTATATATAATATAAATATACATATATATCAAGCTCTAGATTATTTGAAGGTCTTTATTTTAATGGCATATCAGAATATAAACTACAGACTCTGCTTCCCCATAGTTTGTACCTATTGCTGTGGCTGCCCAGGCTTTTTATTTTGCAGCCTGGCTCATTGAGGTCATACCCATGCTGTACACTTTACCTTTCATTCAATGATTTAAGCAGAGATTCTGCTCAGACACGGTGGCCATAAGGCCCTTTGCCAACTAAGATGTATGGCTTGAGGAGCACCATTCAAAGTGACAGCTAATTTTTAGTTTCCCTGGCCTCTCTTTTTTTTGGGGGAGGGGTGCTCTCCTCAGTCTTCTCTACATATATTTAGTTTATCAAGTAGTTCAGAAAAGCTGATTTCATCCCTCTGGTGTCCCTCACTTCCACATCACTGTTAAATTGATGGCTGGACCACCCATTCCACATCATTGATGACACCTTGCATTTCGTGTATGTGTGTGTGTCCAAAAAAAATCTCTTTTAGTGGCAAACCCACAGGTTTTCACTGCCATCTTCCAATACCACTCAAGTCTACCATACAGCAAGTAGCTTTCAGAACTGGTTTTCACTCCCAGACCTGAACTGGAAAGGCATCATTCATTTTTGCTGACAGAGCTGAATGTTAGGAAGAGGGGAGGGGATAGGATGAGTTCAAGGTAACAATGGTATAAAGAATGTCATTCTTGCGTCTACAAAAATTTATTAGAAATAAACATTTCTTCTCTATCTGCTCTAGTGGATTTCCAGGGCTGAATTTCTTTTATGTATTAAGGAATCACTTGACTTCTTCACACTGAAATCAGGACTCAAAAACAGTAACAACAACAAACCAGGATCCCAGCAAGTACTAATTCTCAACAAGCCAATCACAGAAAAGCATTAATGCAATAATCAAGGAAAACTAAAAGCTTGACTGGATATCTGATAATACTAAGGGTTAATTGAGATTTGAGACTATCATAACATTTATATTTTGCCTTTAAACAGTCTGTGGGGGATAGGGAGTAGTTTAGCAAAAACTAAAGATACATGAAGAAGCCTTATGGAAATCCACTAATTTGCAAGCTAATTAAAACTAGAAAATATATAAAAATAAAGGAATTTGAACAAAAGTACCCTGCATGGGTGGACACTGATGCTCCCAAAAGACATAGATTATTAAACGAAAATCTCGGTGCCAAGCACAGGATACTTCCCTACAAATTGGTCAGGGAGGCCCCAGAGGCACCCAAAACAACACAGGCTTATTACCACTGCTTAGCTGCCCATTATAACTAGATGATAAGACCCTACTGCTGAAGACACCACTCACTTTGGATACAGAACATAGAGAAATCAACCTTGAATTAACCAGGAAATTCTCTCCCAGATGGCTAGCTTACATAGAGCTAGCAGACTGCTGGGGGAGAAAAATCAATGGTCTTACCCAGCATTGGGTCTGCATGCTGCAATACTGACCTCCTGGCAAGATGGGCCCATGGATGAAATAGAGGCATAATGGGTATGGGGTAACCAACCACTTTCTGATTGGCTATGAGGCCTGTTCCACAGGAGGGATTTCATGCCTGGTACTGTAACCTGGTCAAAAGCCATGACTGAGGCGATCTGGCCCTTGGGAGGAATCTACTGTTGTTTTGCTCAATGACCATGCTCTCAAACTGCATTCTAAATATTTATGTTTATAATCATAGATTTGTGCTGCTCTCAACTATGATCAGAGAAGCTTCTTTTGCAGGTGGTGGTTAAATGCAAGACTTATAACTGGTCAAAGTGCTGAGTATAAATAACTCTGAGCGTACAGCTATGGATGGGTCATTGTTTATCAAGGGTCAAGGAACTTCAACACAGAGGAGATGGAAAGAATGTAAGGGCAGATGAGAAGTGCTGTGAAATGCTGGTTTCTGGACATATGGCTACTGCATACATCAACTCAGAGTAGCTGAGGTCACCTACAGAAGATCAAGCCCATCAAAATTCCAGCTTGGATGGGGGAGGGTGTCACTTCCATAGGAGCAGCTACTGGCAGTTGATAGTGTTGAGAGAGGGAGAGTCACTCTCCTTTGGAGATGTGGCTGCGTATATATCACCCATGCCCCAGTGAATGACCACACACCCTTGTGTACATGGGCAGTACTCACTGGACTCGAGGGGTTCTTAATAACATTTTTTTAAGAAAAGAGAGAAGAGACTGGAGAGATGGCTCAACAATTACAAACACTAGCTAGCTGCTCTTACAGAGGACCTGGTTTCAGTTTCTAGTTCCAATATGGTGGCTAACATCCATCCTTAACTCCAGTTCCAGGTGGTCTGATGCCCTCTTCTGACCTTCACAGGCACTGAATGCATAAGTGTACATACATATACAGGCAAAACACTTGTACACATAACATTTATTTTTTAAAAAATCTAAAAATTTTTTACTGGCTGGGGCTGGAGAAATGATTAAGAGCGCTTGCCATTCAATCACAAGGACTGTAATTTGAAATTCTGAATCCCAGAACCCATGTCAAGTGGCTTACAAATGCCTGTAACTCCAGCTCCATGAAATTCAATGCTTTCTTTGGCCTCCCTGCATATATACTCACACAGACATACAAATAAAATTAAAATAAATCTTATTTTATTTTATTATTTTTATCTTATGTGTATGAGTGTTATGCCTGCATGTAGGTGAGTGCACCTGTGTTGTGCAATGCCCATGGAGGACCAGAAGAGGCCATCAGATCCCCTGGAACTGGAGTTACGGACAGCTGTTAGCTGCCATGTGGGTGCTGGGATTCGAACCTGGGTCTTCTGGAAGAACAGCCAGTGTTCTTAACCGGTGAGCCATCTCTCCAGCCCTAAAATAAATCTTTTAAAATGAATTAATTGCTGTTCACGAGTTACATGTCAATTCTTTTAATGAAAAAAATCAAGTGTAATAAAAACTAAAATGCTCTGGCATGTAGAATCCCCTTAAGCTTAAACATATCTTTTTTAAAAATTATTTTTATATTTATGAGTGTATTGTATGCATGCATGTCAGTGGACCCGTGTTGTTCAATGCCCACAGGGCTCCGAAGAGGGCATCAGATCTTCTGGAACTGGAGTTACAGATGGTTGTTAGCTGCCATGTGAGTGCTGGGAATTGAACTCAGGTCTTCTATAAGAGCAGCCAGTGCTCTTAACCACTGAGTCCATCTCTCCAGCCCTTAAACATATCTTTCATTGTTTACTATCTCATTCTTATTACTATAGAGCATATTACATTTTCTAAGGAGGAAAAAATAATAAGTCTACAGAAGGTGCCCACAGTCCTCACCCACTCCCCTGCAAGCAACCCCAATGAAACTTACTGTGTCACCAAAAAAGGCATGAAAGGGGAAGGGGACCAGCAGGAAAGGGAGGGACAAGACGGGACAATGGGGTGGATTGATCATTGTGGACATGTATAAAAATGTCATAATAAAATCCATTGTTGGGCATAATTACACATACTGATAAAAAAACGTTAAAAATAAATTTTAGATGGGCATGGTGGCACACACCTTTAATACCAGCACTTGGGAGGCAGAGGCAGGCAGATCTCTATGTGATCAAGGCCAGCTTGGTCTATATAGTGAGTTCCAAACCAGCTGGGGCTACAGGGAGACCCTATCTCAAAAAAATAAAAATTAAAAAAAAAATAATTAGAGGGGCTGGAGAGATGGCTCAGTGGTTAAGAGCACTGATTTGTCTTACAGAGGACCAAGGTTCAATTCCAAGCACCCACATGGCAGCTAACAACCATCTATAACTCCAGTGCCAGGGGAATCCAATGCCTTCTGACCTCCGCAGGCATTGCATGACATGGGTGCACTTACACACAAGCAGGTCTAACACTCATACACATAAAATAAAAATAGATAAAAAATTTTTTTGGAAAAATTAGAAAAAAAGAATAAGCCTGTGAAGAAAAGACCAACCACCACAATGCAGATGTCACGTGCTCAAACAGAGTATGAGACTACAGTCAGTGGTCCAAGGTGCTGACTGACAGGCCTGCAGGCACAGGCTGAGTGTGGTGTGGGCAGGAAAGACTAAGCAGTTTACAACCAATATAGATGCTTCCTTTCAACCATAAAGGGAATCAGAGCTAACAGAAAAGGCGGAAGCAATGCATTCATGCCTGGGGCAAGAACCAGTTTGTCTGAAATCAAAAAGCACTTTTGGTATCATCCCGTCTAGAGGCTCCTGGTATGAACATTTTGTCTCTAAGAAAAAAATGGGGTTCTGAAACTTTTCAAAATGTAAAAGAGTTTCAAAAGACCTCATAGATTTACCTATGGAACATCTGATAGAGCCTTATATCCCTCCTACTTTACCAATATCACTTCTCACCAGCCTCATTTTCAAGTTCCAAGACAATGCATTTCCCACATCCTCCCAGTACCACAACGATTCTCTCTACCTAATACGCCAATCCCCATTGTTCATTAAACTCCTATTTATCTTGCAAGATCCACCTCAAACATTATCTCCAAATGAGTAACATGGGCTTCAGAGTCAGAAGACCAACTTGTGTTCATACCTTGCCTCTGACACTGAATGAAATTTGGGATAGTTATGAGGCACCCATCTTCCCTTATAAAACAAGAGATAATAACGGTCCCCGCTTCACTGGCCTGGTATAGGGATTGAAGGAGATAATGCATAGGAAGCACTAAGCAAATAGTAACATCAGCCTGACATACATTTTCTGCTATTACATAGCACCGATTTAAAACTAACTTGACTTCCCAAAAGACAGTCATAAACGTAAAAATCCTGATGGCACATAACTTCAAATTCCAAACCCAGAGAGATCATTCCACCTACTTTGTCTGATGCCACACTTCCAAATGGATTCACCTAAGTTCTCACGAAATGCATGGCATGTTAATAACTCTTGTAAAATAAAGACAGGCTGTGTATACTATAATAAAATTAACATAGCTAGCATCGCAAAGTGTAGAGGAGCTTCCTACCATCCCCTCAGACTTGGGAGAATGTAAGAGTACAACCAACACAAACCTTCCATGTGCCATAGATATGGCACAGTGCACATCACTTTAAGATACAAATAGAAATCTTAAAATATTGCCTGGCTGCTACTGTCTCTCCCCTAACAGTTCAAATCATATCATACCAGAGAAGAAAACTGAAATTAATTATCTTTCAATTCAACAAGGTAAGCTACACTTTATTTTAAAAAGTATTTCTGAAAAATAGAGCAATTTTGAGACTATCTGAAAAATCTCTGAGCTCTTTCCTCATTAGTATAGTGGTGTGTAGCCCCTGTCAAAATATCCGAATCCTGAGAGGTAATTCCAGATTCCTCCCTCTCCCTCACTTACATACAACTGGTCCAATTACCTTTACCTCCTAAGCAGAGCTCTAACGATCAGCAGCTTATCAACTCCATGGCAACAAGTTATAGCTCAAGCTACCATCATTTCTCACCTGAACCAACTACAATAGCTTCCTAACAGGTCCTGCAGTCTCCAAAATGGTACCTGGTGGCAGCCCAATAAAACTAGTAGAATAAATAAAAGACTGGCATTGTGGAAGAAGCCAGTCTCTCTCTCTCTCTCTCTCCCTCTCCATATATATATATAAAATGTATGATTCCATTTACCTAAAACTGTAAAAAAGTAAAAATTCCAGCTAATCTGTAACAGAAAGAAGAGCACAATTGCATGGGCACGAGACACAAGGAAAGGTGAGGTTACAAAGCTGCACCGGGGAAGTCTGAGGTGATAGAGAAGTTCACTATTCTGACTATGGTGGTTTCATGGATGTTTATCAAATTTGATCAAAATGTACACTTCAAATATATGTACCTTACTGTATGCCAATCACACCACGATAAAGCTGGGGTTTTGTTTTCTTCTGTTTCTCATATTTTTCCCCCTTTTAATTGAATTTTTGCAACTATCACACAACATATTTTTTAAATTTCTAAATTTATTTCATACAAGTGTTTTGTCTGCATGTATGTAAGTGTACCACATATGTGTAAACACATATTTTTATCATATTTAGATCCCCTCCCCTATCTGCACCCCCCCATGCTACCTCTTGCCCAATTTCATGTACCCTTATATATAATATGTACATTATGTTTATGTTTATATATATACATACATCTCTCTATATATATATATATATATATATATATATATATATGATAATAGAGTCAAATTTATGTCCCCAAATGTCCTATGTTGTGGGTCCATCCACTGAAGCTGGTTAACCTATCCTTGAAAGAGACAGTCTCTTTCTCTCTCAGCAACCATCAGTTGCCAATAGCTCCTCAGGCAGGATTGGGGTTTCTTACCCACTTCCTCATGTCTATGCTGCAATTTTATCTGGCTTGTGCTTACGTGGGACTTGTGCATGCTGTCACCATTGCTGTTTGTTCATACGAGTAACTTCCCAAAAGCTGGGGTTTTTTAAATGCAAAGAAACAGAATATGATAAAAGCCATACCAAGCTAGAAGTCAGTAAGAAGACTAAGACAATTCCAATAAAATATAAGATCTAGAATTTGCTTCCAAAACTCCATGGATGCACCACACTATTAGGGACAAAGAGGAACAAATACAGATCCAACAAGATCAGCTATGAGTTAATAATTATTAAAGCTGAATATTAGGGCACAGGGGCTTAAAGACTATTTTTTCTACTTTTCATGTTTAGAATTTTCTATAATAAGAACATTTTTTAAGTTAAAGGACACAAAATTAGAAACCAGAATTTTAAAAAGACTATGCTTTCCAGAGTCCCCAAAATGCTAGCCATCAAAGACTTCCTTAGAAGCTTAAATGTAGAGGAATCCAGAGTCTAAAGGGCAGATTTTATTCTCCACTCTATAACCTTGAGATGTGTGCTTGTTGCTTTGAGAGCTAAGTTGGCCTTGTCTTTGGCTGGCTAAATGCTGGGCTCCTGGCACACTTGACTTCGAGGCAAGTCGTCCAGCTGGCAGATATCATGGGCTCCTGCAGACAGGGTTTCTGCAGCCTGAAATTCAGGGTAACAAAAAAATCATCTTGCTGCCTATTCCACGCTAAAGCACTAATACACCAACAGGAGTAGCATGCATGGTACCGAACCACAGGCTCTGCTCGCCTGCTCCTAGAAGGAGTCTCTGTAGTCACCTGTTCTTTTTTGTTTAGGCAAGGTCTCACTGTTACAGGCCAGTCTGGCACCACCACATCCAGTTCTACCTTTTCTCTTTAAAGAAAAGTACTCTGTTTTCAAACATTCCAGGATGTAAAATAATTGATGACTCCTAAGTGTCCTACCTGACATTTACCAAAAGTACACTGACCCTTCTCATCTTATTTGATCCTGACAATGATACAGGAAAGCAGGAAGTGCTCTGCTGATATTAAGGATGAGGAACTTGAAAGCTTGGAGACATGAAATGAATGGTGTGCCCTAGTCACACAGAAAGCAAGTGGAGAGTTCAGAGTCCAGCACTATCCTAACACAATGGCACCTGCAGACAGATCTCACCTCTGTGCCTAACCAATCAACTCTCTTGCAGTCTTCACAGAACGTCTACCCAAGGCACATGTGTGAAAAACAAAGTAAAATGTTCTAATAGCTCACTTTTACACTCACTATCAAACATGACAAAGGATTTTAAGAGCTGGTAGATAAGAGCATTACTTCAAATAAAGCTTTTGTGGTTCTGTGACATTTTATTCATTCCCCAAGAGCAGGATCCATGAAGGAGGTATGTAATTGGCTTTAGCTATTGCATGAGAAGAGAAAGGAAGGTCATGCCAAAGAAGGGTCAGAAATAGAGAGGGGAAATCAGAAAGAACAGCACATTAAATACATAGAGCAAACTAACAACCCCACAGCGTCTTCTCTGTGAAGCCACCAGCCCTGCAGCAGTGAATTACCCTGTTAGTGAAGTGAATGAAAACAGTCATTTCCTCCACCACACTTTTCTACCCACGCTGGGTTAAAAATGAAGAGGGTTTTCAAAACTGTATTCAAGTTGTTCACATCACAATGGTTCTGCATTGTCTAATAAACTACATTCATTTTATGGCCCAAGGTCCAGGGTAACAATTCTTGATTCTGGGATAACACACAAAATATAGTATTTAACATAGTAATTCTAACCACAGAGTAAGAACTATATAAGTAAATGAGGCTGATATTTGTCATGGACACACTATGCCCAAGTATTGTTGTATGCTTTCAATCTTCAAAATGACCTATTATTGGCTACTCTATTATTATTAGAAGGCAATGACACAATTTATTGCTCAAATAAAGAAATTTTTAGGAAAAGGAGGAACTATTAACAACTGTGCCCAGCACAGGCATAAACCAGGATGTGTGGCGATATGGTCATTTGCCCCATTTTTCAAATGGAGAACTAAGGAAAAGAAAACTCACACTAAATCACTTGGCCATGTACATTACACGGATGAACTTATATACAATACAGCATCATATTTTTGCAATAAATCACTCAGCTATTGCAAGTGAGGTGCATAAACTTTTTCTGTATTTCACAAATTCCTTTCAAGAAAACAAAACTCAAAGAGAAATGTAAGTGAAGAGTTCATTAAAGAGCGAGAGCGAGAGAGCGAGAGAGCGAGAGAGAGAGAGAGAGAGAGAGAGATTGAGGGAGGTCTGGCTGCTCTTTGCTCTTTGGGAGGACCTGGGCTGGGTTCCCAGTACATACATGGCACCTCACAACCATCTGTAACTCCAGTTGCAGGGGATGTAGCACCCTCTTCTGGCCTCTTTGGGCACTACATTCATGTGCTGCACATACATAATACATGCAGGCAAAACATACACATAAAATGAAATCTAAAGAGTTTTACTTTTTCAAAAAGGACATTGATTAGCTTCTATCTACCCCTTCCCTTTTATTTATTTATTTATTCATCTGGGGTGAGGGGACAGGCTCTCACCATGCAGCTCAGACTAGTCTCAAACTTGCTATATATTCCAGGCCAGCTCTGAATTTGTTATCCTTCTGTCAGGACTTCCTGAGTGCTGAGATTACAGGTTTGTGCCACCACCCCTGTCTTCCTCAGCTTTTTAATGGAGCCAGAATTTGTCCCTTCCTTAGTTTGTTTCTCTCAATGCACATCTTGAGACTTTGGGTATCTGCTTACTTCATTAGGAATAAATACACATTTAAAGTAGCAACATCTACCACTTAACAGACATCACACTTAGGGTGATACCCTTGATGTAGCACACTGGTTCAAATTCCACTGAATTTTTGTTTCTCAAAATATGAAAGCTGGGGTGATTTGAATGAGAAATTTCCTCCATAGGTTCAAATATTTGAATACTTTGCCCCCAGTTTGTTGCACCATTTGGAAGGTCGTGGCTTAATTTTAGGAGGTGTGGCCTAGCTGGAAGAAGTGTGCCACTCGGGGGTGGTAGGCTTTGAGAGCTCATAGCCTGGTCTCACTTCCAACTTGCTCTCTCTGCTTCATGTCTGTGGCTGAAGATGTGAGCTCTCAGCTTCCTGCCCCTGCCACCATGCCTGCTGCTTCCTGCCATGCCTCTCTGCTGTGATGGACTCTTATCCCTCTGGAACTGTAAACCCCAATACACTCTTCCATAGTCACTTTTGGTCCTGGTGTTTTATTACTGCAATAAAAGCAATAAAGAATAAAAGTTTCCATTTCCTATAACTGCTTGGTAATGGTTCATTGTCCTGAGGCTAAGGAGATGGACCAGACAGTAAAGCCTATGCCTTGCAAGCAGAAGAACCTGAAGTTGAGACCCAGAACTACATGAAGATGCAGAGCATGGTGGTACACACTTATAGTACCAGTGCTGGGAGGCAGAGACAGGAGGATCCCTGGAGCTCACTGGCTAGTCAGCCTCGCCTAATTGGTGATCTCTGGGCCAACAAGAGAATCTGTCTCAAAGGAGGTAGACAGCCTTCAGGAATGTGATACTCGAGGTTGTCCTCTGCCTTCCCGTGTGTGTGTGTATGTGTGTGTGTGTGTATACTCATATACTCTAAAATTTTTCATACTCTCATACGTGTAACTAGAATGGTTTCCAAAAACTTCTGAGAAAAATTACGTTCAGGAATAATAGTGGTAAGTAGAGAGCTCAAAACTTTCCTTTCATTACAAAATTAACTGTTGTTAAATGCTCACTGAACCACAATGTCAGGGAGGTAGAAAGCGTTTTGTGTACACGGGTGCTGGTAGACGAGCTATTTAAGGCAATGCTGGTATGTTTTACATTATCTCTTTCCTGAGTCCTCAGTCACAAAGTAGCTGTGCACCATTCTCTCAGAAAACTATAAAACTTGTTTCACTGCTCCATGTACCATCTGCCAAGGACACCCATTCTCCTACAACATCCACATCCTCCCTCACTCACCTTTTACCCTAGCCATGACATAACAAAAAAATAAATATTTGGTCTTTGTCCCAGGCTTCTGGCATAGACTTCTAGAATGATTAATATCTTTCTTTTGTATGCTAATGAGATGACTCAAGGCAAGTGGGGCAATGGGCAGAGAAGCTTAGAGAGCCTGCAGATGGGGCTGGGTGCCATAAAGACTGCCAGTTCTGTCCGTGCCTAGACATTTGGGCTAAACCACCAATGGCCAACAGTTCAATGTGATCAAAGAGGCTTATGTAATGAAACCTTCATAAAGGCCTCTAACAATAGAGAGCTCTTAATGTGGTAAACACATGATCAAGCTGGGAAATCACTGCACCTGGAGAGGGCTGTGCCATCCATTCCCTTGACCTATGCATATATTCTACTTGGTTCTTTCTGGGTTGTATCCTCTCTTAACAAACCAGCAATCAATAGTATAATGCTTTTCTGAGTTCTAGGATTTGTTCTAGTCAAGTATCCAACTAGAGTAAGTGGTCATGGGAACCAATGAATGTTCAGGGAGTCAGGTAGAAGTGTTACAAGCCTGGGGATCCAACAGCTAGTGTCTGGAGTCGAAACAATATTATAAGACTAAGCTCTTAATCTGTGGAGCCTATACTAATGCCAGGAGTTGATGTTAGAATGAAAATGACCCCCAGTGTGTTGGAGAACTGGTGTAAGAAAAAAAGGCCTGTATTTTTTTTAACACCACACACACTAACACACACACACACACACACACACACACACACACATACACTTTATGTCAGAAGTGTATCAGAACCAGGCTGATGACACAAGCCTATTGTCACAGCACTTAGAAGACAGAGGCAAGAGGATTAAGTTTGAGGTCAGGGTATGATACATAGCAAGGTCTAGGCCAGTCTGAATTACACAATTAGACCTACTCTCCAAATCAAAGAGGAGGAAAAGGAGAAAAGGGGAAGAAGATGAGGAGGAGGAGGAGGGGGAGGAGGAGGAGGAGGAAAAGGTTGTGGTGGCAGTGATGACAAGTGGGAAAAGATGAAACACACTAGCCTTCACCACCTCATGACAGATGACACATTTATTTCACCCTGTAGAAGGCAGGCCTCTTGACAGTGCAGACTTTGTTTTGTTCATCTCTTTATCATTAGAGCTTTCACCAGTGTCTGAGACTGTAGATGTCAATGGCCATTTCCTGACTCCAGAGAAACCACCCTATACTTAAATTTCTGTGTAATAACTGCTGGTCAGAGATCTGGAAAATAATGGGAGAAAAGGCCAGAAAGAGAAAAAGATGGAAAGAATCCTTTTATAATCTGATCTCTATAAAAGTCCAAAATAAGAAGAATTGGTCTTAACTGCAAGTAGAAAGTAACCAGATATTTGCAGAAACTCTCAGGATGAGCCAGACGGAAGGCATCCCAGGGCAGCTACTATTAGGACAGGAAATGGGACAACTGTCTAGTCTGGATTCTCCCCTCACTCTTGGCCCTGAGTTCCTACATCGTGAGATGTAAGTGCTTGCATGGGGACCTTCGGAAGTCCGTCCTTTGCTACCACTCTAGGGAAGCTCGTGGATACACCCTGAGCTGAGTTTTCCATCTCAAGTTGCTGATCTGCCTCCGGGAAACTTTCAGTTCTTGGAAAGATATGAAACGAGCAACTACAATCTTCCTCATTGGAAGATTGCCTCATTGGGGGGCTGGAGAGCTGGCTCAAAGGTTAGGAGCACTGGCTGTTCTTGTAGAGGAAAAGAGTTTGAGTCCCAGCACCTATATGGCAGCTAACAACTGTCTCTAACTCCAGTTCCAGGGGATCCAATGCCCTCTTCTGACCTCCACAGCATTGTACAACATGGGTGTACTTATACACATGTAGGCAAAACACTCACACACATAAAAATGGTTTTGAAATTGTTTTTTTAAATGCCTCATTGAAGGGAGTCAATTTTCACAATCACTCCACACAACTACCAGGTAGGAGGGGAAGAAGTGAAAGTGTAGCTCAGACCCAGAAAAATGGCTAAATGCTCCAAACCATACAGTGTCAGACACATACTTACTGTGGAAGTAACTGGTAATTTTCAACACAAGGAGGTCAAATATCTAAGTGCTGAAAATCAGTCAACCTAGACACAGAAACAGCAACGGCTAGGAGAAAATACATCACATGGATTCTGAAACAAGGAAGCCACTTTCCCCACCTACCAGGAGTAGTACACTGTATACAGTTTGTCTCCTAGCACACAGGTGGTTCTCTAGGTTCAGAAGGCTGGGGACGATACTATACACAGCACATTCCTGGTCTATCTGATCCCAGCAAGACTGGTTCTGAAGTAGAGAGAAATTGGTGTGTTTTGCTGTAAACAGTGCATACACGGTATATAGCAGCAGCATCTTAAATAAAGGCAACTTCTAGTTGAACCAAAACTAAACCACCAACATCACAGGGTACAGAATACATTTGCTAAAAGGTCAGCTCCAAATTCCATCACTTCTACTTCTCACAGTAACAGTGGAAACGGCTCCATCCTGCACACAGGTCAGCTATGGCTCTGAGCATCACTTGGAGTGAGAGAAACAATTCAGTCTTCCTAAGGATTCTCACAGCTTCATTCAACCTTCTGTGTTCTTCATGACACTTCATTAGCAAGTTAAAGGGAGAGCAAGGCAATCAGCTTACACCAAATGGTATTTTTACTTAAACATCATTTTCAAAGAACTACTCACAGATTTCCATGGTTGTACTTGGAGGTTGTGCAAGTGCTAAGTGCCCAAGAGTGCACATTCTGGCGCTTGCTTAGATGCAGTGTTTACTTCCTTTACTGAGTGTAAAGTGGAGCCTGTCCATGGGAAGAGGCTTATTTACAACCGCACGCTCCCAGATGGCATATCACTTCCCCACACCCCTAAGAAAATCCAGAATAAATCTTGTCCACAGATTAGATTTCAGAGTAAGGTGAACGCTCACAGCTTGCAAAAGCTTCATTTAAATTTTCATTTGCTTATTTCATGTCACCCTCTACATGAAACACTTTCTTTACAGTACTGCACTGAAACCTCTTGATAACCCAGAAGGAATACTACTTTTTTCTTTCTTTCTCTCTCTCTCTCTCTCTCTCTCTCTCTCTCTCTCTCTCTCTCTCCCCCCATCTCTCTCTCTCTCTCTCTCTCTCTCTCTCTCTCTTTCTTTTTTTAAAATCTTTTCAGATAGGTTCTCCCTGTAGCTCCAGTTGGCCTGGAACTCACCATATAGACCAAGCTGGCCTTAAACTCATAGAGATCTGCTTGCCTCTGCCTCTGAGTGTTGGGATTAAAAGTGTGTATCACCACACCTAGCTCTTATTTTATTCTTTTAATTATAGACACATGCAGTCAAAGGACAACCTTCAGGAGCTGGTTTTCTCCTTCCACCATATGGGTCCCAGGGATGGAACTCAGGTTATCAGGCTTGGTGGAAAGCACCTTTATTCACTGAGGCTTCTGGTCAGCCTGGAAACTACAGTTTCTTCAATGACAGCTAAAGAAGCTGACTGAGTGTATAAAAAATTCACCTCGTTATTCAATTAGTGGGTGGCTGAACTACAACTTAAAACAAGGTCCAATTCCAAAACTCCATGTTTCTATCAATCATGCTCACGTGCCTAAATTCACATGCATTTACATATGCTTACATGTGTTAGCTTGCTTTTTAAATAATCTGCAATGACCATGAAGTAAAAGAATCATGTCTGAGGATTCCTAAAGCCCAGATAAAAATGTGGCATTCGGTAGATTACTGATAAACTTAGCTAAATAGATGAAATACAGACATCCCTCGGGATCTGTAGGAGGTTGGTCCCAGGACCTTTTGAGGAACAAGCCCGAGTACATGCAAGGCCCTTATGCAAAATGGAGCTTACATGGAACCGACACATCTGCCAGTTACTTTAAATCCATCTCTGGACTTCTTATAGTATCTAATATAATATAAACACTATGAAATTGCTGTACTACATTGTTTAGGGAATGACAAGAGAAAAAAGCTGAACATTTTCAGTACAAGTTCAAGAGATGGGGGATCATAGGAGACAGGTATTATCAAGGGAGAAATGGGGAATATGGGACTACTTTAACTGGGGGGGGTCTAGGGAGGGTTAGACAGGGGTGGGGGAGAGATAAATAATGCCTAGCTAGAGTAAAAAAACCAGATGGAACTGTATTAGTCCAAAAAACTACTGAAAAATTATACATACAACATCTCTACATGAGTCTATAGCTTAAGGCTATACAACAAGAGACAGTGCCAGACAGGAGAAACCTTCCTTTGAGTTGTTGGTCAGGGTAGTCCAAGAGACTCCCAAAATTACACAGGCTATTGCCACAGCCCTTGATTGTCTCCCAGAACTTGAAGGTAAGACCCTACTGCTGAAGACAGGACATACTTCCGACACAGGATGTGGAGCATTGGAGCTGGGACTGACCTGGAAGCTCCCTCCCTCCCCTCAAGATTAGCTCTCATAGTTTTAGTGAGCACTACACAAGCTGGTAAAGGAAAACATCAATCAATGGTCCAACCCTACCTTTAATGCCTAATAATCATATCAATGACCAGCACAGCAAACTATATTGGGGCAGTAGTGGCACTTTTATATTGTGGATAATCAACAGCTACCTAATTGGACTTAAAGCCCACTAAATGGGAGGAAACTCATGTGTGGCACTGTAAACAGAGTCAAATACACATGACTGGAGAGATCAGTCACAGATCTTAGAGAAAACCCCAAGACTTTAGCATTCCTAGACAAATGTTATTTCTTACTATGTGCAAAATATGGATCCTTATATTTACAGACAAGAATCCCAGTCACCACTCATCAAAGAAGCTTCATTTACAACAGATGGAGATTATTACAGAGTTCTACAACTGGTCATACACAGAGATTGTCTGTGAACTGCCCAAACCTAAGTGACACATCTACAATGCAACCTCTACACCTAAGGCTCACAGAACATAGTAGAGCAAGTGGTAGAGAGAACAATAAAGCATCTCTCAACTTTCATCAATGAAGCTCCCTCATGCAACAGAGGGCCATGGGCACGAATGGTCAAAGCATTAAGAATGAGAGTCTTTAGAATACGAGTCCTTGGACAGGACTTCTATATTAAAATCCACCCACCCAGGGCTCAGGGACCATTTTGGAAGAGGGGGTGGGAAGACTATAAGAGTCAGGGAGGAGGTGCATGATCATATGGAAACAAGAGCTCTACAGGCTACTGGGACCCTGCTCATACAAACCTACAGCAATGGTGTCAGCATGCACAAGACCCATGCAAACTCAAGCAGACAAAAACCCAGCATAGAACTGTAGAAATGGACAGCAGATTCCAATCTTAGCCAAAGAATTATTGGCAGCTGATTATTGCTGGGTAAAGAAGAGCCAATCTTCTTAATGGGAGGGACTCTAGATAGGCTGACTAGACCTCAGTGGATGAACTTGCACTGAGGGACTTCTAGGGACAATAACTTGACTCGACAGACCTTAACATAAATGACAGAATGCATGAATTCCCATGGTGGGGGAGGGCGCTATAGGAGGGAGCCAATGGGGAAGGAGGTATAAAGATGATTAAGATGTTATGTATGAAGCAAAAATTAAGTTAAAATGGGAAATGTATAAAATAAACTTAAAGACAAGTGTTTTCAATTGGTAGGTTGACAGAACTCTTGGATACAGACCTTGGGGGATACAAAGGACCATTTCTGTGCACTAATACAAAAGTGACGTGTGAGGTGTATATCCCTTTATCGAAATTGGGTCCACATATCTACGTCAGAAAAAAAAAATCACATCACAACCTGATTAAGAAGAAAAGATAATTCAACTGTTCTATTTTCTGTTCAGGCTTAATTTCCAGATCCTTGGGGAAAGAACAAATGAGTCATGCTGTGGTGGAGGGAAGTCACTACAGGTAAACTATAGGAATGGAAAACCACACAGTTACTTTATAATTCATTAACAAGTTAGGTGCCAGATACAAAAACCAACCCGCCAAGTCAGTAATTTTTAATAAGAATGTAACAGAAATGAAAGAATAAGATAAGAAAGCCAAGAAATTGATCTCAAATCTCAAAATCTTAGAAACTATAGGTATAATTTACCACCTCCTTCTTGCTTTGGAAGGAGCCGCTGCATGACAGAGATTTCATGCCTCCCAAATTATCTTTCATTCTTACAGCGCTTCCTGATGTAACATATGTAGTTTGTGATAAAATATTACTATAAGGAAGTAAACTGCCCTTCCTATTTTGTATCTGAAATAATACCTAAAGTCCAGTAAACATGACGAGTCTGGGGATCAAAAAAGGCAAGATTAAGCCCAAGCTACAAATGAAGCTCAAAAGTTGGGGTAAAGTCACAACTTCATTCCACTCCGTAAGTTATTATAAGAAATTGTTCTGAGACCACAGGCCTTCCTTCACATTATTAGGACTATTTTAAGGATATGATATGTGTGTGTCTGTTTGTGTGTGTGTGTGGAGAAAAAGAGAGAGGTGGGAGGAAGAGGGAGAGAACATGCACATACATGTGTGAGAAAGACAATCCAGGGGATCGCAATCTATACAAATAAGCACAACGACTTTGACTTAACTTCTGAAAAGCACTACACAAGGTTCCCTTTAACACAACATACAGGACAGGGGAACAGGTGTAGCTCAGTGATAGAGTGCTTGGCTAGCACATTCCAAGTCTCAGCAACACACACAAACACACACATACACACACACACACACACACACACACACACACTTGCAAATGAAGATAGAGTCTAATCATCTTCAACTACATAAAGGGATAAAGGCCAGACTGGGCTACATGACACCCTGTCTCAAAAAACAAACAAAAACATTCACACTAATAATCTATAAAGCTCAAATGGAAAATTGCTTCAAGTTGAAGGAAACACTCTTCTTGTCCTCCACGAACGATCTGTAATGATTGCACTTCTGGTATATCAGTACTTGGGGAAAACGTCCATAAATACAGACTGACTCATATGTGGGAAATTATAAAGAAGAGAATCACCTGTGGGTCAGCATCTATACATACGCTAATTTTTGTTGACTACCAGAAGAGATAAGACTAAGCTGAAAATGTGAAGCAAAAATTAGAAGTTGAGAGTAAGTGACTACTGAGTGCTCAGCCCTGAATGGGACATCTATACTACCCCCACCCCCAAACACATACCACCAAAGGCTCAGGGAATATCACAGAAGATGGGGCAGAAAAAAAAAATGTAAGAGCCAGAAGATGGAGAAGAGTGCTGTGGAGTGCTGACCTCTGGACATGGCATGGTCATCACACTCATGAACTCACTGTAGCTATGGTTATGGGCACAAGATCAAGCCAATAGGATCAGTCAACACTGGATTCAGTGGGTTATAAAAGAGAGAAAGGACATGAGGGGACATGTTAGGGGTGCCTAGGAGAAGTGGGAGGGGGAAGGAAGAGTGGATACAGTCAAGAAACATTGCCTACATGCATGAAATTATCAAAGAATAAACAAAAATATTCTGTTTTTTAAAATGAGAGGATGAGGGTTAAAAGCATTGGCTGCTCTTGCAGAGGACCCAGGTTTGGGTCCCAGCACTCAAATGGCAGTGAACAACTGTCTATAACTCCAGTTCTCGGGGATCCAACAACCTCTTTTGGTCTCTGTAGGCACTGAATGACATAGGTGTACTTACATACATGCAGGCAAAACATTCATTAAGACATAAAAATATAAATAAATAAATAAATTTAAACACAAATTTAGAGGCTATGGAATCTTGGGGGATTCGATGTAATAATGAGGAAAACCCATTCACCCAGAGAGGTCCTGGATATGCAGAGATAGGAAGGAAGGCCAAGAGCGACACAAGTCAGGATGACAAGTCTAGTGAAGAAGGTCTGACCCTCAGTGCAGTACTAAGTTGTCAACTTACACTCCAGACACTACAAGACAGAACCAAAGAGATTCAAGCAATCAGCCCAAGATCAAAGCTCAAATTCCATACTCAGAATTCAGTATCCCCCTCCTCCACCATAAAGAACTCTGAGATCTAACCTGCCATTTGTGGACACAACTAAGGGAACCAAAAGTCAGAGTCTCTGGCAGGCCCTGCCTGTCCACAAGGCCCCATCCAGGGTCAGAAAGGGATGAGGAAGACAAACAACTTTAGAGGAAAGTGGTGTACCTGGTCTTTGGTTCCAGCTTCTCAGTAATCAGTGTGACTGCCATGGAAACGGTAAGGAGCTGCAACAAGGAATTCTGAAACTCTGTACAGGCCAGGGCTTGTGATGCTGATGTTCACTACCAGCAAATGCAAGGGGAAAAATGTGATCTGGTCTATTAAACAAGAGGTTTTGCTGAGGGGAAAGAATTTTCAAAACAGAAATGTTTCCACTGAGGGGTGCTTGGAAATACTAATTAGCTCTCATTTACTGAGTGCTGACTACAGGGCAGGCATGGGGCTCAGTGCTTCAGTGTCTTTTTAAATATATGAACGAATCCAATGTTGAATTTTATTGTTCCTCTCCTTTCACAGACCAGGAAACAGAATCCAAGGATTTTATCCCCTTATCCCAAAGCTACTACACTATCTAGTGACACAGCTCAGATGCAGACCTCTGTCTGAATCACTTGAAAACCATTCTCTTAACTGTTTAACCATCAGCTGCAGCTTCCTCGGTGGCTGCCTACTTTCCCAAACAGCAGTAGCAGGTCCTCATATTTCTTGCTCCCAGATGGCTTGCATCCTTAGGGCAACTCACAAATGAAGGACAAGGCAAACAAGGGTGAGATGACTCTTCTCAGGCCCTATGGCCTTTTAAAGCCACATTGCAAATGGAAACACAGGTTACTGACCTCTATTTCATCACCTAACCAAGGTTCTATTACTCTGTGCAACAAGGAGGCTATTACTGAGAACGACAAAGAATTCTACTAGCAAACTCTGCTCTTTTCATTCCACATTGCTGTTATCATCTCAACCCATTATGCTAACCTTCCACACCATCCCCATCGCAGAGAATATGGCTCTCTCTTCCCAAGAGTATTGTATACTATGAAAAGGACAGTTAATAAAAGCCCCTTTAATTGAGCACACTAAGACAAGGAACACAATTTTAAGTCACACTCTGAAGCCCCTAAGTGGTTAGCTAACAAAAATTTTATACACAGCATATACCGCAGAAAAATGAAAAGAAACAAGTATGTGCACATGAGGAAAGCCAATTAGCTCTTAGACACTAAGTCTTTAGGGTAAGGGTAAACTGAGGACCGCAATGGTTCTAGGTATGGAAGACTACACATTTATTTAAGGAACTAAACACTGGCTGTAGGGGGCTATCTTTTCTCTAGCTTCTAAATTCCTCAAAAAGTTGGGCCCTACTATTCTTGTCTCTGGATTCACTGACCTAGCAGAATGATGTGGCAACCTCTGCCTTCATTTCAAAGACTCCCCTAGAGATATCTTCACAGCTTCCATGGCCAAGAACAAACAGTTCACACAGGCTGCATCTCAATCACACCCACAACACATTTTACCACAGTGGATCTTGATTCATGTGCTGAGCATCCAATGTCGCCCACGGAGCAACCTTCTTCCTCTAAAAAATTAATTAATTTTATCTTATGTGTGTGAAAGTTATGCCTGCATGTATGTAAGTGCATCTGTGTCGTGCACTACCTGCAGAGGACAAAAGAAGGTGTCAGATCCCCCTGAAACTGGAGTTACGAATGGTCGTTAGCTGTCGTGTGAGTGCTGGGATTCAAACCTGGGTCTTCTGCAACAGCAAACAGTGCTCTTAACCACTGAGCCATCTTTCCAGCCCCCAGGGCAGCCTTCTTGAGATGGCCTGTCTTCTGCACCCCTGTGTCCCGCAGAGTAGATATGGCCCTGTGACACAGTAAGTGCTCAGGAAATACGGGCTGACTCCAGTGCTCTAGAGCTCTGTCTTGAGCCCTGTCCCTTTACAGCGTATAAGTCACTTATAAAAAGCCAAATCTGTTGTTGATTATCCCTGGAAAGTAAAGTTACTACAACTTGAGCATCTCTAATCCAATCTGCCCTCAAAACTACTTTAAGCACCAATATGCTTAGAATCTGATTGTTCAATGTACATAAGATGTTGCATACACAAAATTATTTTTTTATTTTATTTTTATGTGTATGCTTGTGTATCTGTGTATGCCACAGGTGGGAGGTCAGAAGATTGTACTGGATTCTCTGGAGCTGAAGTTACAGGCAGTTGTAAAGCACCCAACATAGGTGCTGAGAATTGAACTCAAGTCTTCTGTAAGAGCAGTAAGTGCTCTTAGCCACTGAACAATCTCACCAGACCGTTGTGTACAAAATTACTAAAAATATATAAAATAACCTTCAGCTATCCAAGCTGTGAGACACCTGAGTATGTATGTATATGCAATATTCCAAGATCCAAAATTTTAAAGATTGAGTTCCAAGCAATTCTGTGTGTTTCTGTCTGTGTTCTGGATACTTTTCCCATTGATATTGTTCAGAGGGAGGTAACCCACTTGCCTTGAATTGCAAATTATCTGAAGGCACAACAGATGGGAAAGGGGATTCTTATTTAGAAAAAGAAAGACTAAGAGGCAAATGCTATTAAGGTCTTCAGGGACCTGAAAAGCCATGATCCTCCATGAGAAAATTCTGGTTGTACTTAGCACCTTCAAACAGAGCATTTCTATAGCCACATCCTGCCCCAGCTGTTAGAGAGTTCTTGCTGCCTAGGAAGCTCTTAGCCAGAGGCTGGGACCACAGTTGTCTAAAGAGCAAAAAACGGATTCCAGCCCCAAAGAAGGCATAGCACAGTTTAATGTCCTACTCTCTGTATTCAGGAAGGATTAAAGTTGTGACATGAGGGGCTGGAGAGATGGCTCAGGGGTGTGCCACTCTCTGTGCTCAGGAAGGATCAAAGTTGTGACATGAGGGGCTGGAGAGATGGCTCAGCAGTTGAGAGCACTGGCTGCTCTTCCAGAGGACCCAGGTTCAAATCCCAGCACCCACATGGCAGCTGGCAGCTGGCAGCTGTCCATAGCTCCAGCTCCAGGGGTTCCCTCTTCTGAACTCTGTGGGTATCGCACAACATTGGTGCACTTACATACATACAGACAATATACTCATACACATAAAAGGAAAAAAATGTTGTGGCATGAGTTCTGATTGAAGGTACTTCTATTAAGAAGTAGAAACAAATATTTCTGCCATCTTCTGAACATTAGAATTAGCATTCACCCTTTCCATGTGCTTGTATAATGCACTGGGAAATGTATTCAAAGGCTCTAAATCTCAAGCTCTATATGCTCATGCCAACTTCTATTTTTCAGTAGTTCTTGTTCACTGGATGAATAGCTCTACACCAAAACCACACAGAAAAATGGCAACAGAGACCCATAAGCACTCCCTCCAAAAAGATTTTCAAAGTCTTGTAATGCAAAGTTAAAATTATTTTCTGAAACAGTTTCAAGAAGTAGACACTGTATTCACGTAGCTTTATCCCTGGCACTCACAAATCCCCATTAGTTGTTCATCAATAAACTCCATTAATACCTCCCTGCTTTCCTCACTTGGAACACTAGGCTGCTTCTCCAGCAAACTGACTTATTCACTCCCTAGAGTATCCTTACTAACAACATATAAGTAAAGGTAAAAACTCCCAAGCAACTTTCTGCCTCTAGTAAAGACTAAGTACTCAATGGATGTTTGCTCAATGGATATTTGTGGATGGGGCAGGCATGGGTATGACAATTTCAACTATGGAGGAGAACAGTATGACATTTAACATTTATTGCCAGGCAGAGGAGGACTAGGAGCTTGATCTACAAGCTGTGCCAGGAGGTCACAAAAAGGACTATGGAACAGAAGCAATAAAGTACAGCATTTAGAATCTGCAAAGTAAAGCCAGTCCATACGCCAAGACCCACCATACAGTAATGAAGTCTCTGAGCAGGGTTAATGAGCCAGGTGCCTGCCCTCAACACTACTCATATTGATCTCAGACCAGAAGACTGCTGTGCTCCTCAATTCACTTAATATGTCATGTGCAGAGAGGTGAAGGTTCAGAGAACTGTTCTTAGAGACAAGCAGAGACAAAACATTTCATGCCACACAGAAGGCAGAGAGGGTAGGCTTATAGCCCCCTGGTCAGTTCTATACCACAACAAAACAGCTCTGAGAAAAAGCACATTTCCAAATTGTCCAGGGTCATACAATCCAATGTACAACCAACAGTCATGTTCACAGAAACACAACAGAATCTCTGGCTAAGCCTTGGCAAGCTGAGGGGGAGGGCATATATATACAATTGGGCAACTGGGTACATCTTGTTGCCACTAAACTGTCATGAAGTTAAAGCATGAGCGAGCGAGGTTTTTATTGTAAGAAGGTCTATGGAATATGCCAACCTAAGATACAGGTAGGAGGAGTATTGGGCAATTTAAGTATAATATTCCTGTCCTTTGCTTCCAAAGGCCAACATCCTTATTATCTCTGCTGACAGAAGCATGCACTATTCCAATCAGAGAGCCAAAAGAGAACAGAAATAAAATCACAAGACAACAATGAGATACAGAAATGCAAAGCATTTCCACATACATTAACAAGTCTAATCTCACAACAATTTTGCAATAATTATTTCCAATTTATACACAAAGAAGTTCAAGATGTATTCTAAGTTGAGAAATACCCCATTACTATTAAAGCTAGAGCTATAACACAAATTATTTTGGCTACTTCCAAGACTAGAACTCTTTCCCTAATGGGTGGATGGGGAAATACCTGCCTAAGCCAAGCACGATGGCACAGCACTCAGGAGGCAGAGACAGGAGGATTGCCAGTTCAGGGCAAGTGTGGGCTATAGAACAAGATCCCGTACCTTGCCTCAAAACAACAGTTACCTTAAATGTAACTGTCCTCCTCTTAGGATGAGACAAATACTGCTAGTCTCTATCCCATCACATCAAACCAGCATACGACCTGGCAGTGACAATGAATAGGTAGGTGGGGGCAATTAGAACATTAAGTAAGTTCTATTTTTGTTTTTTAGCTTTTTGAGTCAGGGTCTCATTACATTGTCCTGGCTGGCCTGGAACTCACTATACATAGAACATTCCAGGCTGGTCTCAATCTCACAGTGATTTGCCTGCCTTTGTGTCCTGGTTGCTGGGATTAATGGTGTGCACCACCATACCCAGCTCTTCTACATTTATTTTTAGCTCTTTCTTTCTTTTTTTTTTTAATAACTTATTATTTTTTTTAATGTGTATGTGTGTATTGCCTGCATATAGGTAAGTGCACCCATGTCATGTAATGTCCACAAAGAACAGAAGAGGCTGTCAGATCCCCTGCAACTGGAGTTACAGACAGTTGTTAGCTGTCATGTGGGTGCTGGGATTCAAACCCAGGTCTTCTGCAAGAACATTCAGTGTTCTTAACTGCTGAACCATCTCTCCAGCTCTTTATTTTCTTGAAAGCACTATACTACCATAGATAATATGGGCTTCAAATGTAAGCAAATGAAAAAGAAAAAAATACAATGTTAATATATACTAATCTGGCTATATTTATATATTACTCTGGTTATATTAATATAGATTAATCTTATTTAAACATATCACAGCAAATGGCCACACTCTTGGTTGTCTGTGGGGGTGCACCTCCAAAGGATGGATGGACAGATGGATGAACACACACACACACACATACACACACACACACACAGAGGCAAGAGCAAACTGATCCTCACTCCACATGGCCAAGTATCTTCCCTTAGGACTCTGTGTACAAAGTATACAAGGCTGTTTCCGCAACCTGTTTTGCCATAGATGACTGCCCAATAAAATAAAAACTAATGATTAACTTTTGCTCCCTGAAGTCACTGACTAAGAAGGTATTTCCTGAACAACTTTTGCATAGGGGGCACTGACTTTTCCCAAGCTTTTCAAAGCAGCTTTAAAATGACCATGATGAGCTAGCTGGTCTTGGAGATAATATAAATACGAGACACTAAAGAGGTCAGATCCTGGGTTGAAATGCTTACATAGGTATTTGGGTTGAAACTTTCCCTGAAAATGTCTCCTTCTAAGGAGTTCTGCTTTTCAAGCACCTGGAGTTTGGACAATGATTGAACTCCTCCAAGCCTAGCTATCAGGAATTGACATTATTACAGGATTAGTGATTACACACCAGGTTCTTTGCTAAGCACTAAAGATATACAAGTCATTGGGGGAAGAAAGACAAACAAATTAGGACCTCAAAGAGAAACAGGATTTGATCAAACCAGATAAGCACTTCGAATCCCAGAGAAAAGGGATATCTAGAAAGATAAAACTGACTTCCTGGAGGTCTATTAATTCAAATGGCAGTGGATGCTAAATAGGACTTCCAATGGACTCACGGCCCTAAGGAAACAAAAAACCTGGAGTTCTACACACATGGTAAAACCCCCAGGCTTTTCGTTGGTACCTTGAAGAACTATGCCAAGGTGAACTAGAAATAGACCAGTTTTCACAGTGACTGAAGCTCAGTCTCATATCATTTGCGTTCCTGACTGGATTAAGCTAATATTGCACAGAAGTTTCTAGAAGCAAAGGTAAATACTCTAAAGAATATACTATCTAGACCTCAAAAACTCTGCACAGTTCTCCATACAGAATGTCTGGTATTCAATCAAAAATAACTACGTATGTGTGGAAAAAAAAAAAAAAAAGATGTGACCAAAAACCAAGAACAAAAGAAGTGGCTCAATATGCTAGCCAGATGTTCCACAGGTACACACATCACAAAATGGCAACTGGAACTGTGAGATGGCTTAGTGGGCAAAGGAGTTTGCCTAAACCTGACAATGAGTTCCATCTCTAGAACAGACAGACATAAAAGTGGAAGCAGAGAACCAACTCCACAAAGTTGTTTTCTGGCTTCCACATATGCACCCCTCCCCAATAATAATAGTGAATTTAAAAAAATAAGGACGAGAAAACCACAGTAAAATAGTACCAAATACTAACCAGAGCAGCTGAAATGTAAAATACTGACAATATCAAGTAGATTAAGAACGGTATAGTGGTTTGAATAAGAAGTGTCCCTCATAGGCTCTAAGTATTCAAACACTTGGTCAGTTGGCGGTGCTGTTTGGGGAGGTCATGGAACCTTTAGGAGGGGTGGTCTACCTGGAGGAGCATATCACTGACAGTGGGCTTTAAGAGTTTATAGCTCTGCCCCACTTCCAGTTTGCTCTCTCTGCTTCCCATGCCTGCCTGAAGCTGCGGGTGCTCAGGTTTCCACTCTAGCCACACTGCTGCCATACTTCCCCACCACAACAGACTCTTATTCCTCTGGAACTGTAAGCCCAATAAACTCTTCTTCTACAAGTTTCCTTGGTCATGGTGTTTAACACAGCAAAGGAAAAGTAACTAATACAGAATTGGTAGCAGAGAGGGGGTTATTCCTGTGAAGAACCTGATCATGTTGTTTTTGGAAGGAATTTGGAAGACTTTGGAAGTTTGGACTAGAAAAAAATGGTTAAATGTTGTAAGCAGAGCTTAGTGGGCCACTTTGGTAGAGCCAGGCCAGAGGGAGATGGAAGCAAGGGCTAAAACAGCAACTGGGATATTTTGGCAAAGAATCTGGCTGCCATTTGCCAATGGCCTAAGAACTTGCCTGAGGCTAAATTAAAAAGTAGTGGACTCATTTCTTTGGTGGAGGAATTATCAAGGCAGCTGAATTTTGAATCTGTGGCATGATTATTAACGCTGAATATTTATGCAGACTTACAATGAAAAAGAAAAACTGGGGCAGAAAGAAATACAAAATACACAGTTCAGGGAGAAAAAGAATATTGGGAAGCTTAATGTTGCAGTCAAGGTAGCCAGGGCCTGTCCTAGAAGAAAGGTTCCCAATTCTAAAGGACATTAGAGTCACTAAGGAGAGGACTCCAGATTTGCTCTTTAAGAAAGAGTACCCTTCGATTCCCTATTGGCAATTTGGGTAACCTCTTCATAGCACGGTGTGATAAGAATAGGAGGTAGGAATTGGCTAGGCAGTTAGGGTAAAAAGACCCCAAAGAAAAGTAGCCAGTTTCTTAGCTAAAACTCACAATGTCCTTGGGCCTCTTAGCAACATATTCTGTTCCAAGGCCAAAAATGTCGAAAATATTTGGGAGCTTTTATCTAATCCTTAAAGGATTTTAAGGTTACCTCTTCAGAGGAGGGAATGTTAGAGTAGCCAAAAACCCCATTAAAAAAATAAATCAATCAAAGAAGAAGAAAGAGTACATGAAGTTATCAGAAAAAAAAGTGATGGGGCAATATGAGAAGAGTTGGAGGGAAGGGAGTGGGCGTGGATTTGACTAAAACACCTTATATGCATATATGAAATTCTCAATAAATTATTTATTAAAAAAAAAAAAAAAGGAAAGAGTACCTTTAGGGCAAGACCCCACCTAGCCAAGCTGCTCATTTGTGAAAGAAATAGGCCCAAGGAGCTCCCAGCTCCTAGAAAACCACAGCATACAGAAACTGCTGATAATGTGGATGAAAGGGGCCAGGGTCTATCCCAAGCCAGCAACCTGTACTATATAATAAGACTGAATCTCAGAAAAAGAAACACACACACACACACACACACACACACACACACACACACACGTGCGAAAAAGCCATTCCGAAATCTAAACTGGAAAATAACAGTATTAGATTTGTTTTCCACAAAGACCATTCTAGATGCAGAATGGCAAACAGCGTGAAGGCTGAGTATTCCCCTGAGTGGCTGACATAGTCACTGATGAAGGCAATGCTGAGAACTTGTCTACTGGAAATGAAGAAAGCTGTCAAAACCTCACTGGTGGTGCCTTTGGAGTTAGGGTTTAGTTCTCTGAACTACTGAGTTTTAATCCCATCAAATCAAAAAGCAAATGAATCCACTGTGGCAAAGATACATAAAAAATGGGAACAATTTCAATGAAACGAGGATGACATCCAGGAAAGAGCCTGGGACTGGTAAAATGAAAAATGTGAATTTTTCTGCAAATCCTTAGAAGAAACTCAAGCCATTATAAAACTGAAAGCTAATTCATGCTCAGCTCAACACCAGATGGTCAGATAGATACATTCACAACTTGCCAAAGTTCTGGAGCCTTGCACAGCCCCTTCCAAACATGCAGATGCTTTAATCTGACAGAGAAAGAAAAAATCTATTTCTGCTTCTGACAACCAATGCCAAGTCACGTCCTGCCAGTAGAGAATGCAGCTCCCGACCACAGACTCACCAAGACTCACAACCTTATTCTCATTTCGAAGAGACAGGTTGTCTTTAACCATTACTTCCACCAGCCCTGCCAGAAAGTAGAGGAAAAACAGAGGGTGGGGGAGATAGTTTCTGAAGAACTCAGCTTTTTCATCTAAACCCTCCAAAAGTAGATCTGTGTCTCTAGATTATTCATAAACAGCCCATGTGGTTGTCTGTGAAAGCAAATTAAGCATATCAAGCAGAAATTTATCCACACATTATGAAAAATGGCCTGGGGCACAGAGTCAACAGGCTTCTTCAATTGCTCTGAGGTGTTTAACCCTCCAATGAGAAGGAACTGAAGAATTAATTTTCTTTATCATCTTCACTGCCTTTGCAAAAGGTTAAACCTGTTGAGCTCCCCATGGGACTAGTTTTAATATTGTTCTTTCCTAAGTTACCTAGAGATGGGACGATTATGTATTCCAGCCCCAAACCATTCAAAGACAAAAAGTATGCAAAGACGTTATTTTAAAGGAAGTACTTTCTGAATATCCATTTTGAATCTCAAGTTCTATTTTTTATTTTATTTTGTTTTTTGAGACAGGCTCTCCCTGTAGCCCCAGCTGGCCTGGAACTTACTATGTGGACTAGGCTGGCCTTGATCTCACAGAGATCCACCTGCCTATGCTTCTCAAGTTCTTGGATTGAAGGTGAATGCCACCCCACCCAGCTGAATCTCAAGTTTTGTACACTTGGCGGAAAAGCAGAGTTTGGTTTTAGAGGTAGGGTAGCAGAACACTTGTATCTGAAATTTTTTTACAAACCAGAAGATATACACCTTAGAGGAACAAAGCTGTCTTCTATTCCCAAGGTATATGATGCATCCCCTGTCATACAACAGACTTGAAATAACTGCAAATGACCCAAGTTTCCAACTCAACATTTACCTGAGAAAGCACACATTCTTGTTTTCTTTGCATAATGCTGCTGAATCAAAATCTGAACCCATCAAAACTCAAACAAGGAGTTGCATGAAAAATACCATCTAACAGATTTTAACAGTTAATACTAAAAACAGTAACTTAAATGTTTGGGGACAAAGGCCTGGCTGGCTTGGAACTCACTATGTAGACTAAGCTAGCCTCAAACTCACAGAAACCCACCTGACTTTGCCTCTCAAATACTGGGATTAAAGGCATACACCACCATGCCCAGCTACATTAATGAATTTTGTAGTTATTTATAAATCACACTTAGCTCAAATTTATGAGACAGAGTAAAAATTCTAAAGGTACAAGTAGATTCCTGCAAATAGTTAGCATTATCCCCATCCAAAAGCACATAAAATGAGACATTTTTATATAGCACTCCAAAGTTCAAATGAGAAGTGGGCTTAATGTCCCTTTAGGGAAATATGAGATTGATATAATGAGAAACACATGAGATCCTTGCTGTAGTCTGAACAGGAACAGATGTCATCACCCCCAGCTACAAGTGTGCTTCCAGAATGATACTCACTGGATTGTGTGCTTCCTCAACAGAATGGTGAACGGTCCACCAGTCTGAGGTCCACTCCCACACATTCCCCACAATGTTGTACAAGCCATAGCCATTGGGAGGAAAGGCATCAACCTAAAAATAAAGAAGAGGTAACCATCACACTGATCGCCTTGCTTAAAAATCTCTGCAGTGCCCAAATCTGCCAAGAGCTATTAATTTCAGAGTGTGACTATCAACTTTCATTCCCAACAGTAGAAATGAAATTTGGCCAACATAAAAACAAAAAGGACCCAACTTTTTTTTTTTTTTTATTCTAAGCACCCAAATGGAGTTTAGAAACCTAAGAGCGGTTTGTACTAAAAGGCATGAGAGCCAGTGGCAGTGAAGTTATTTCTAATGGAGTGACTGATACTGTCCCCAAGTGTCAAATCTCTACTAGGTTGTGTGAGAGGGTGAGAATGAGGATATGTGCATGAGTGTGTGCATATACGCGGGTGTATGAGTGTATGCACACATGTATGTGTATGTCTGTGTGTATGTGTATGACTGTGTGCATGTATGTGTATATATGAGTATGTGTTTATGTGTGTGTATGTGTATGAGTGGATATGTGTATGACGGTGTGCATGTAGGTATGTATGTGTGTATGAGTATGCCTGAGTGCGCGCACTGTGTATGTGTGTATTGTGTACACAAGAGTACGTACAGGACTATGTACGTGTATGTGTGTATGAGTGTGTACAAGTGTATATGAGTATGTGTACATATGTGTATGTGCATATAAGTGTATGTGTATCTGTGCATTTGTGTAATGTATGTTTTTGTGTGTGTGTGCACATTGGGGGGTAGACAGTATGTAGAACTTCAAACTCATGAACAGGAATGCCACACTGGTCCCAGTACAAGTCATTAAGTCAGCTTGCTGGCTAAATAGTGTTATTCAGCACTGTGAGATGCCGCAATAACTTTGCCCCCCTAGCAGCTGACCATCTTATCTTTAAGCCTCAGTCACTATCATTAAATAAGGATAATGTGAATATGGACTCATTTTCCATCATATCTATAACAGGAGGCCTCTGGAGTACAGAGGTCTGAAGCAAATTGTGTTCAGTAAGAAATCACACCACAGGGGAGCGGACACTGTCACAGACATGGAAGGCAAGTGGAGTGTGTCTGTAAGATGGGGCAAGAGGGAAGCCTGACTCAACAATTGCAAATTCAGATTATTTGCTAGTTCTATGACTATATTAGGCACTGTTCTGTTGCTGTGATAGAAACACTGACCCAAGTACTTTACAGAAGGAAGAGTTAATTTGAGCTTACGGTTCCAGGGGAATTACGGTCCATCATGACAGGGAGGCATGGTGGCTGGAGGTGGCTGAAGCAGGAGCATCAGAAGCTAAGCTCTCACATCATCACACAGGCACAGGAAGCAAGAGAGTAACTAGAGATCTGGCAAGGCTTAAGAACTCTCTAAGCCCACCCCCAGTGATGTGCTTCCTCCAGGCTAGCCACGCCTTTAAGAAAGACCTCCCAAAACAGCGCCACCATGTGGGGACAGAATGTCCAAATACTTGGAGCCTATGGGGAATATTTTCATTCAAACCACCACAATGACTTAAAAATTCTCTGAGCCATGTGTGGGAGTTTAGCTCCTTGGAAGAGTGCTTATCTATCAAGTATAAGGCCCTAGGTCTGGTCCCCAGCACAGGAAGGGGGAAGATGGAATATCACAAAAAGAAAGAGAAACGTAGGGTAAAAAATTATTCTTTCTTTTCAATGGGCATTTAAAAAAAAACAAAAAAGTTTTTAACGAAATGAATCAAGATGAAGTTATCTTTAGAGATTTTTTTTAATCTCTTGGTAAACTCATGCTTTTCCATGCTAAGTAGGACTAAAAGAATGAATAAACACTTCTTTCTACCAGGCTTCAGATGGCTTTACATCTATACATGAATATGGGTGCATCTGCCTCTTGGGACACTGAGAGCATTCTGATCAAGGAACCTCATCTGGATGAGATGGAAAACTGAAAAATTCCACCATGCCACTCCCATAATCAGCTTTCATTATGGAAAGAGCACTGTCACTAGCTCACTCGGTGATGCCTCATACTCTCTGTAAAGGCAGGGAGGGGTTCAGTGACAAATGGGATCTTAAAGACTTTAAGTAGGGATTAAAGAAAATACCTAAAACTAAAAAAGAGCTGGGCATGAGAAGGCACGCAGGCCATCCTGCCTCTTGAAAGATGGAGCCAAGAGAATCAAGTTCATCCTAGGCTATACAAGGAGTCAGAGGCCAGCCTGGGCCACATCAGACTCTATCTTAAAAACATCTTTTAAAAAAATAAATATAGCTCTCCAAAGCTGAATGGAATGAGTAAGAGATTGAAAGAAAATGTCACAGAAATTTTAAGAGGGACAGACTTCCAGGGGGCTATCCGAACAGACCCTGAAGACACTGTCATTTCCAAACATAAGCAACAGGAAGGACACAAGTCCACAGCAAAAGCTATTTTTTAAGAATGTGGTTGTGAGGGGGCTGGAGAGATGGCTCAGGGCACTGGCTGCTCTTGCACAGGACCAGGGTTAGAGTCCCAGCACCCACCTGGTGGCTAATAACCATCCTTAACTCCAGTTCCAAGGAAGCCAACATCCTCTTCTGGACTCCTAGCGCATTGCATGACCTGGCTGCACTCAAATACATGCAAGGAATACACTCATATACATAAACAAATGAATATTTTTTTAAAAAAGAATGTGGAAGTGATCAGAAAAGAGTCAAGTGGAATAAACAGAAAGAAAAA
This sequence comes from Nannospalax galili, assembly GCF_000622305.1. Classification (NCBI taxonomy): domain Eukaryota; kingdom Metazoa; phylum Chordata; class Mammalia; order Rodentia; family Spalacidae; genus Nannospalax; species Nannospalax galili. The sequence continues at coordinate 3,074,647 of NW_008356458.1, forward strand.
AAAAAAAGAGATGATTTCCTGCAGGGAGACAGTGGGAAAAGCCAGGGGCACTGGAACAAGAAACTGAAACAACAGTCTAGAGGAAGGAGTCATTTCTTCGGCTTCTAAAAGGTACAGGCAGAGGTGTGCTCAAGAGTCTGCCCCAACACTCTGTAACCAATGTCAGGCAAACAATTCAACCAACTGGGTGCTGTCAGTTCTTAACAGGAAAGTCCTTTCCTCCCTCCTTAAAATCTTTAACAGGAAAATGTGAGTATGCCAGCATGTAAATGAAATTTTAACTGTTCATGTTTATATTAACCACCTAATCAAAACTTCCTGCCAGGAACCTCAAATGGAAGCAAATATAAAAGACAAATCTTTCTGAAATGCTAATTTGCAGGTGCATACATCCATAAGCATTAAAACCAACACGAACTAATAATGGCATAAGAGTGACCTAGCAGAATATAATCCAACTCCTTAGGCTCACAGCATTCAGGAGGCTCAGGCAGGATGAAATGAGTTTGATGCCAGCCTTAGTCCTAGCACTCAGGAGGCAGAGGCATGCGAATCTCTGTGAGTTCAAGGTCAGCCTGGTCTACAAAGTGAGTTCCAGGACAGCTCAGGCTACAGGGAGACCCTGTCTCAAAAAAAAAAAAGAATACCAACAAAAAAATGTTAAATTCCGAGAGCATATAGATTGGTCAAGGCAGTTCAGGTCAACTCAAGATAATTCTTTGTATGAGCCAACTAACTTAAAGATAGCAGTCCCATACCCAACACAGAAGTAACCTCTGTAAGGAGGCTTGCCTCCTTGCTTTTTAGGCCTTCTGTTTCCAATCAGCTCCTCCACGGCTCCTGGTAACCAGTTCAGTTTTAGCTTAGTAACTTCCAGGGCAACTTCTTCAGATAAGTTTTGCAGACATCCACTGAACTCCTTTGTCAAACACACCAATGTTAAACAACCAGAGAGCTGGGGACAGAACTTAGTGGTAGAGTGGTTTGCTTAGCACAAGACTGTAGGGTCAAACAAATAAGCCAACAGAATATGGTAAAATAAACATTTGTGGAGCATCCTTATTTCATATTGAGTTTTGTGTGTGTCTAAGTATGTGTTTATATGTGTGGGTACGTAGGTATGTACATGTGTGTGTGTGTGTGTGTGTGTGTGTGTGTGTGTGTGTGTGAGGTGTGGAGGCCAGAGGCTGACTACAGGAATCTTCCTCAATGGCACTCTACCTTAGTTTTTGAGACAAGGTCTCTCACTGAACTGATTTGGCTAGACTGGCTGGCCAACAAGGCCAGGGACTCTCCCATCTCTGCTTCTCCAGTCCCGGGCCATTCAGGCATTGCACTGCCATGCCTAGCTTTTTCGTTCTTCTTCTTTTTTCTTGAATTACATGGATGCTGGGATTGAACTAGGATCCTCATGATTTACAATATTTACTGAGCCATCTTCCCAGCCCCTGAGCTCTGTGTTTTCTACAAAGGTGTCCAGATAAAGCAGCTCCTTAATTAAATGTACATACAAGATATTGTAGTAACAAACAGAAAATATCCTTAACTGTCCAAAACAGCTTCATCATCAACTTTTACTAAAACTGACTGCTGTTATATCATTTATCTGGTTCATCATAAACAGTTACCACAGACTATTTCAAACAACCGTGGCAACAGCAGGCATCACATGTGCCTCTGGAATGGAGCCAGCTCATCTCTCATGATAAAATGATGAGCTCAACTGCTGCTAAATATGTGGACCCTTGTGCCCTTTGGCCCTTCACAGCTTTCATTTGAATCTTTGCTACTATGACAACTGAGGTCTGCATCTACTGCTCCACTTGGGGTTACGTGCTTGGTGTTAAGGTTTACTGCAGCTGCCATGGGTAGCATAATGTGCTATCTATGAGGGGGGCCCAGGTTGTGGAGGCCTCCTTCCTGCCAGCTTGTTTGTGCATCCATAGCCAGAGAAGGCTGCAAATGGGTTTGGTGATCCCATGCCACACATGTTCAGGGTCACTTGTACCCACAGATGAAGCCACTGCCCTGCCCTCTTTAGCAACCAAGACCATTTTAAAAATTACACGTGTGTGTGTGTGTGTGTGTGTGTGTGAGAGAGAGAGAGAGAGAGAGAGAGAGAGAGAGAGAGAGAGAGAGAGAGACCACAGTGTCCATGAGGAGGTCAGAGGAAAACTTGTGGAAGTGGGTTCTTTCTATCCACTGTGTGGGTCTCAGGAACAACCTCAGGTCATCAAGCTAGATGGCAAGTGCCTTTATCTGCAGTGCCATCTCAGTAGGCCAGACAACCAACATCTTTCCTGGGGTCTGATGAGTACCTATGTCAGGCACCTCCATGGATGCTCAGCAATTCTTCTGCTGCTCAAGAGACCTTCCTATGTACCCTCACTCCATGCTTTGCTCCACACCAACAAGCTGGGCTTCTCACGCTCTGAAAACCTGAGAAAAAGTTGAAATCCTGGCTCCTCTAAGACCCTGAATTGTTTACCAAATAAAACTGTGTCTGAGAGAGGAGCCTCTATCCTGAAGGAAATCTGGGAGGAGCCAGCTAGTAGATGGCTTGATTTGCCTTTTCTGCCTCCACTGAATAATGCATCCATTTCCCATCAGTTCATGTTGCTTTTTCATATATTTGACTCACATGCATGGAACTGGATACATACATGCATCATATGCTTACATAAGGGCTAAATAGCCTCACAAAAAAATTTTTAATTCTGCTCCAAAAATGTCAATGTTTAACAAGAGCCCAAACTGATCTTCAGTTTCTCTTAGATCAAGCACCTCCTTTCTTTTTCTTTTCTGAGAATTTCTTGGTATTTTGCTCTCAAGTTGTTTGGTTTTCCAGTTGAAATTCTGTAACCATTTGTTCATATTCCAAGTAACGTGTCTGTGTCAAAGTTACAAATAGACTTTGGAAGATTTTTTAGATGAAAAAATGGCA
>NW_008356458.1:3077642-3097406 GCF_000622305.1 Nannospalax galili
AAGGAAGGAAGGAAGGGCCTGAAAGATTCCTGAAAGAAAGTGATCCAATTAAGGGCTATTTCCCCCACAAAATTTCTTTCCTCACTGTATTACGAGAAAATAGAAATGTTTCGCTCTAGTTTGAATGATGGTGTCCTCTCAAAATTCATGTTGGAATTTAATCCTCAACTCAACGGTACTGAGAGGTAGCCTGGAGAGGTGACTAAGGGACAGTGGGATGGGGTGGGCACCATTACAGACAGGCTCAAGGCTGAAAGGTTTGCCCCCTTGGCCCTTGGCCCTACAAGACATATGCAAATACCAATTGTACTGACATCTTGATCTCAAGATTTCCCAGTTTCTAGAACTGTGAGGAGTAAATTTCTGTTCATCAATTACTCAGTCTGTAGTGTTTTGTTATAGCAGCACAAATAAATGAAGACAGTTTTTTTAAACAGTTTCATGTACTACCAGTAAAACAGTCATGAGAAAGGAACTCTATTATGTCAGTAAAAGGAAACAGGCCACAGATACCACCAAACACTGTTTGGCCACACAGTCAAAACTTTAACCAAGAAATTTTTCCAGAGTTGGGAATGTAGCTCAGTAGTAGAACTCATGTTGGGTCCACCCTCACTTCCCCACCCCTCCCACCCCTCCCACCCTGCCACCCTGTGAAGCCTTTAATTCACTAATCACTGCTGGGAATCTATTTGAAGAAAATCAGAGAGCTCAGTATAAATATAAAAGATATTGACTGCAATATTACTAAGAAAAAAAAAAAACCTAAACCTATCACAATTGGAGGCAAAGAACAGGATTTATTTATATGACAGTCTGGCCAGCTGCTAGAAGATAACATATTGATGGTCTACTGTCAATGACAGATAAAATGTTTCTGATAGTAAGGGGGAAATAGGAGGGTTTAAAATAGTTTATCCAGTGTGTTTGAAATGCAATACATTAAAAATGTATGATACATACAAACCAGAAATACACATGCTGACAAATATAGTAATTAAGAGCACAGGCTTTGGAAACAAACCAACCCAGTTCAAATCCCAGCTATGCTGCTTCCCAGCTGTGTAACCTTGGGTGGGAAAGTTAGTTTATCTCCCAGAATGCTGGGAAACAGGGACAACACCTACCTTACAGAGTGGAATGGACAATAAACGAGAGCATCCAAGCATGTGGCTGAGCAGTATGCCTGGCACTGCAGAGCCCTGGATAACCACTAGCCAACATCACCATCACTATGAACACTGAGGATAGGTGGGAGGATGTGTATCAAAAAGCTAATGAAGACCATCTTTGGGAAGTAGAGTTCCAGGTCAATTTTTCTCCTTTCTCCTGGTCATCTTTTTCTAAATTTCCCAGAGTATGCATTATATAACCAGAAAGAAAGTGCACAAGAGGAAATGTCTGGTTAGTAACTAGAATCTGCCATTTGTGAGGCTGGGAGAACAGTGCTAGTCAGAGACCAAGTGATGTCTTTCATCCTGTCTTTTTTTTTGTTGTTGTTTTCTGATGTTTGTTTTATTTTGTTTGTTTGTTTTAATGGAGAACTCACTACATGGCCAAGGATGACCTTGAACTTCTATCCTCCCACCTCAATCTCCCAACTGCTGGGATTACAGGTTTGCACAACCACGCTTGGCTCTTTTGCCCTTTTTCCACAGTGCCTCAGCTCCCAGGGCGATGCTCCTCCCTGGAATCCTGGCTACTCACAGGCGCAGTTCCTTGGAAGCCATCCTCCCCAGTGTTGCTCACAGGAAACTCTCCCTGCCAAATGTTGGCATAATGCTGGCCTTTGGGCTGCAGTTTGTTTCCCCAAGGGAAAAGCCTGTCAGGAGAGACACAGGCATCAGCCCAAGGCACAGGCTTCTGAGCTGTAGTCAAGAGAAAGGACACAATGAAAGAGAACAGACAGTGCACAATGGTCTGAGTAAGCTCTTTCTTAAAATGTATAATCTTATATACAGTTTTGATGGGGATTTTAAATTTTTTCCCTTATGACAACTCAGGTCAAGTGTACAACTTCAGTCTCTGCCCAGGCCCAAGAAGGAAGAGTATAAAGAAAGCTGGGAAAGCAGACACCATCCTGGACTAATATGGTAGCCTGATGGGTACCATCACACCACAAACTTTTAAAAAGCCTTATCTATTTTAAGGAGCTTTTCCTAGAAGATGTGACCCCAAACATGAGTTTTCTGTCTCAAGGCCATAGAAGCAGAGAAATACCACTGCTTCAGAAGATGCCTAAAATAAGAAAATGCTAGAAGCAGAGCAACCTGCCAAGTGGCTCTGTGGACTAACGCATTACACAAGAGGAGGCCGAGAAGCTGGAACTCGCTCCAGACCTGCCGAGAGCCCATTCGGCCTCATACTTGGCTTTAGGGACTGTAAAGAGTTGGTGACTAACTCGGCAGTGTTACAGAAGTACCTCACAAGGAAGAGGAGAACCAGTAAGAACAAGAGTTATTAATCAACTTTCTATCCACAGTGAGTTCCCCAGAGGTAAAAAAGCGGGGACCGGGGGAGGCAAGGGAAGGATTTTGCTGGACAAGACAAGACCCTCTGACCTGAGTACCTGTTCTGCAGGCCTCCTCGACAGCTATACTCCCACTCAGCCTCTGTGGGCAACCTCTTCCCTGCCCACATGCAGTAGGCAACAGCATCATTCCAAGAGACATGGAGAACAGGATGATCCAGCCTAGGGAAGAGCAAGTACTGTTAAAAGAGGCACCCACCAGAACAGGAAACAGGAACTATGTTCAGAAAGTGACCACAGTCACTCTCAGTCTGGTCGGTGACATCAAAGCCTAGCTGTGACACACCTGCCCCTTCCAATGAGAGTTTCTGAAGTCTCAGGCTCCCAGAAATGATTCCTCTTGGAACCATACTTCTTCATCTTGCAGCCCTGGTTTCCCACAGATTTCATGGGGATGGTACAAAGAGAGCAGCCCTGCCCAAACCTGCTTCAGCCACTGAGGGTCCCATCCACAGTCTTCTAGCTCCCTCAGCATTTTACACAACTCTTAGGGCCACCCCAGAGTCACCAATGACCAATCACAGCAAGGGCATAAAGCACAGTTCAGCTGAGTCCACACATATCTCAGAGCTCCATGCAGAGTTGGTTAGAACTTTGTTGAACCTATGTTTAAGTTTGGCTTCTTCCTCTGCCTCGTCCTGATTCCACTCCATCCCTTACACGAGAGTGGGTCTCTAATATTCTATATTCCAGACTTTCATTTCACGCTGTTTCTAGACACCTAGCTTTAAACTTCCCATCTTTCTAGTTTCCTAAGGATCAGTCAGCTGTATTTGCCTCACTCTAGCAGATCCCACCTCAGCCTTCTTTCTTCCTGAAGGATAGAGACAGGGGCCTGGAACTCACTGCTCACTATTTGGGCATGGACTACATACTCCGACTCCATTCCTCATGCATCTCTCTGAATTTCCACCAGGACATTCATTAATCCTTTCAAAAAAATGTTTAATGTTTTTAGGAAAAATACATTCTAGGAGGATGGAGAGATGGATCAATAGTTAAGAGCACTGGGGACCTGGTTCAGTTCCCAGCATCCACATGGTGGCTCATAACCACATGTGTAACTCCAGTTCCAGGGGATCCAAAGCCCTCTTCTGGCTTCTTCAAGCATTGCATGACATGAGTACACTTACATGCAGATAAAACATTCGTACACATAATTTTTTTTTTTTTAATTCCAGACTGGGGGTTGGAGAGGTGGTTCTGCTATTAAGAGCACTGGCTATTCTTGCAAAAGACCCAGTTTCAAATCCCAGCACCCACATGATGGATAACAACCATGCCTAACTCCAGTTCCAGGGGCTCCAACACCATCTTCTGTCCCTGGGCATTGCATGACACAGGTGCACTTACACACAAACAGGCATAAAAGTAATACACATAAAAAATAATAATACATTAATTAAAAAGTTAAAAATACATAAATTAATAAAAAATAAAATTCTAGACCAAAGGTATAGTGCAATGGCAGAGCACAAGGCCCTGGGACCAAGTCTCAATACCACTCAACAAAAGAGCATTCTCCTTTGGGTTCTCCTTCTTCTAATAGCTTTTCATCAACTATTGAGCTTAGGAAAGAGGGTATGAATTAGGAGCTGCGTAGCCCAGTTCTCCCAGTTCTCAGATACCCAAGGATCCTACAACTTTCCACCTTACATTCTATTTCTAGCATAGAGGCTGCCAGCTTAGGCCTTGAAAGGTTTGACATTTGTCAAGGGGCTACATTCCTAAAGCTGAACTCCATGTACTCTCAGCTCCCTGACTATAAGGGCAATAACCTGAAATGTGGTTAAAAATAGAGGCTTAAAATGCCATTTGAGGAACGAGGTTAGGAGAGCAGGGTTCTTGGGCTGCTGAGAGGCTGGGCTGTAATCCAAACCTTCCTTCATCTCCAGGGTTTAACATGCATCTCTATTTTTGCTTAAGATAATTACTTCCTTGTCACCCCAGAGACTTGGTGACCGACTTGCCACTCTGGTTTTTAGTCAGATTGTGGCTTCAAAGTATGTCAGTCTAAGACCAAAGAACACATGGATCCTATACCCAAGGGCAACCTGGCAGGACACAACCACTTATCCACAGGGCAGTCTTCTTCCGCACAAACACCCACTCATGGACAGACTGTAATGATTAAACATGTCATGAAATTTGTGGTGACTGATCCAAAGCAGAGAAATCTGCAAGAAGAAACTGTGACATGTCAAATGAAGAAGGGAAGAGGCCACATATTAAAAGCCTTCTGTGACTAGACAGAGCAGCTAGGTCTGTACATGCATTATTTCCCACCATCCCACTTTCCTGCCATTCATTTAACATATGAGACAGACACTAAGTTCTTCTATAAGAGCACAGGAATCATATATGAGAAAGAGGGCTGAGCCAGTCAGGGCAAGCAAGCTAGGAAGAGCACAGGAATCTAAGCAGGAACAAAACAAGTCAGCTATGCGTGATGGGACTCACCTGTGCAGAATGGTGGACTCAGGCCCCTCTGGGTGTCTCCAGTCAGCACCTTTAACGGGTAACCACCAGGGAGCAGCAGCAACCTCAAAGCAACAGAGAACAGGCGCCTGTCAGCTACAGTGACTCTAGAAAAACACTGGGCTTGTACACACAGCCAAAAAACAAAAACAAAAAAACAATCACTTAGGGTCTTCAGTTGTATTAGATTCAAAAGCATTACATATTATCAGAATCACAGATTCAAATGTATATAGTTACTCACTCTATAAAGCAAAAACAACAAAACAAAAGTATGTGGAAGTGTTACACAGCTCCAGCAATATCTGGAAGCCATAGTGCTAGCTAATCCTCTATGATCTGTGATACTTAAGAGAGGACATATTACTTCTTTTGTTTAAAAGACAGGGAAACAACTACTCTTGCAGTTAACTATAGGGTTGCTGGTCATCCAAAATGCTCAAAGATCAAGCTGAAGCACAGAGAAAACATGAAGTATTTTTAAAGACCCTGGTCCAATTTGCAGCCCAGCATGAGCTATGTGCTACAGGGTGAGTTCATGATTCACCTGTCCCCAGACAGCTCTTGTCTGTGAAATAGGATCAAGTTCCAGTCTCAACTGATTTAGAAACCAGTGGGTCAAATCAGGTAAGACTGTGAAGAGCTCAGGAAATTGTTACTAGAACCTTAATTCCTTCTTTAGGGTTCTACCAATTATGTTCACCAAAGTAAGAAGAACAAGGGGTCCCTACTTGGTGACTCGCTAGGCAAAGTGCCTTTGGAGGCAGTGCTATTCACAATGCGACTGACTCCTGGCATTGTATTTAACCTCTCTAGGCCTATTTTCTCATTTGCATATAAAGAGAGTAACAGCCCCTACATCCTGAGTTATTACAGGGAGGAACTAGAGCATAAAGGGCTTAGTGCTATGCCCTTAGTAACTCAGAGTAATGACTGAGCAAGCAGCAGGAAAAGGGACTATGTTTCCCTTTGCAACCACTCACAAAGAGAACTGCATACACATAAAAAAATAATCATTATTGGGTAGACCAGGACAAAGCAGCGTCTTCTGGATATTACTTATGAACTCACAGCAGCTGTGGTTACCTGCACAAGACCTGTACAAGATCAAGTCAGTCCACATTCCAGCAGAGAGGGAAGAGCACACAAGTCCCCACCCCTAACTGAGTAGCAACTGACAGCTATGGCTGCTAAGAGAAGGAGAATCAGTTTCCTTACGAGTGGCCTGGGGCAGGTCAACCATGCCCTCCAGTAGATGGCCTCACACCCATACCTACATGGGCAGCACAAAAAGACAGGAAGTTGGGAGCGAGGGGTGGACCCAAGAGGAGTTACAGGGAGGAGTAGTGGGGGTGAAGCTGGTAAAAATATGTTGTATAAATGTACAAAATTCTCAAAAAATTAATAAAAAATATTACATTAAAATTTAAAAATTATTATTGCTAATACTAACTGAAGAACAGAAACTTAAAAGTGATTCTTCTGGGGCTGGAGAGACAGCTCAGTGGTTAAGAACACTAGCTGTTCTTGCAGAGGACCGGGGTTCGAATCCCAGCACCCACATGGCAGTTAACAACTGTCCATAACTCCAGTTCCAGGGGATCCAACAGCCTCTTCTGACCTCTACAGCATTGCACAACACAGGTGCACTTACCTACATGCAGGCAATATACACATACACATAAAATAAAAATAATAAATATTTTTTAAAGTGATTCTTCTAAAACAAACTATTAGAGGATGTTAGCCCCACGACAATCTCTCAAAAGACTGCATCTCAGCATCCATTTGGTGGGGTGGAAGTGACAGGTGCTGTGTCCCAGCTAACAGGGACAGTGGTCACTATGAACACCAAGCATGCACTCATTCATTCCCTTTTCAAATCAATACAATCAAATATTCAGGGTATCTCCATCACAATCTGATGGGAAAAGACACTTCATTTAAAACACTCCAACAGAAAAGGCCTCTCATCCTTCAACATGACTGAAAGGTGTTTGATTTCAGGGAGCAGGAGAGCTGAAAGACAGGGCTTCTTTCTGTTCCATCTGTAGCACTACAGAACCTAACCTAGGGATGCTCTCACCAACTGGACTGTGAGGTGCTTGGCTGCCAGTGACAGGTAATTCACTTGGTATCAAAGGAAGATGCTCACAGAATGCCAGGTCATCTCACTGCTGGACTTCAGTGAAATCATCCCATCACTGTTGCTGTGATAGAAACACTGACCAAAGCAGTTTATAGAAGGAAGAGTTTATTTGAGCTTATGGTTCCAAAGGGGCAAAAGTCTATCACGGCAGGGAGGATTGGTGGCAGAGGTGGCTAGAGGAGGAAAAGAAGCTAGGCGCTACATCTTCAAGCAGGCACAGGAAGCAAGAGAGTGACTAGAGATCCAACAAGGCTTAAGAACTCTCTAAGCCTGCCCCCCAGTGACATGCTTCCTCCAGGAGGACCACACCTTCTAAGACTTCCCAAAACAGCACCACCAACTGGGGACAAAATGTCCAGATACTTGGAGCCTATGGGGGATATTTTCATTCAAACCACCACACTCATCCATTCCAAGCCCACAACCAGTACTCAGCATCAGAAATGGAAAGTTCTAGTTCTTAAATTAAAAATAAAAAAGCTAAAGTATATAAAAATATTTAAAAATTAAAAACATGGTTAACATACTAACCTCTACTAGATCTGGGTGTTAGATACTAGAATACCTTTTTTGTCATGTCATTTGTGTTTTGAAATATTTCACCATTAGCAGTAAGAAAGAATATACAATTTGTTTATCTGTTCTACTTCTGATGGGCATTCAGGCATGTCCAGTTGAATATTCTTCAAAGAGCTTGTTGTTTCTGGAAATGTGCATTTCTGCTCATTGTATACTATGGAGAGGGCTGAGGGTTACACTTAGAAGAAACCTAGAGGCAGAAGTGCCCCTCATTTCCTATAGCTTCTTCCAAAGAGAACATCCATGGAGTTGGTTTCTACATAGAAGACCAAGGGTAGCTTCAGCAGTGACCTACCAGTGTCTTCATTTTTTCCTAGACTTTTCCTTGAATTCCACTTGTTACAGATAATTATGGAGTTACCCACTATGTGCTAGGCACTGTGCCTAATTCCTGGAGAGGATCTAAATGCTCCAGTGAGGAGGACAGAAAAACAGGAAAACTAAGATGTTTTGAATGATAATGTCCCCATAGGCTCCAAGTATTTGGACATTTTGTTCCTAGTTGGTGGCACTGTTTTGGGAGGTCTTAGAAGGTGTGGCCATGCTAGAGGAAGCATGTCACTGGGGGCGGGCTTTGAGAGTTCTTAAGCTGTACCGGATCTCCAGTCACTCTCTTCCTTCCTATGCCTGCTTGAAGATGTGAGCACGCTGCCTTCTATCTCTACTCCAGCCACCTCCAGTCACTATGCCTCCCCACCATGATGAACTGTAATTCCCCTGGAACTGTAAGCTCAAATAAACTCTTCCTACTATAAGTTGTTTTGGTCAGTGTTTCTATCACAGCAACAGAAAAATAACTAATGCAGTAACTGGTACCACAGGCTGTTGGTTGTGAAGAACCTGACCATGTGGGGTTTGGAGGAATGTGGAAGACTCTGGAAATTTGGACTAGAAAAGCTATTGTATGCTATAAGCAAAGCTTAATATACTGTTCTAGTTGGAGCCTGGAAGAAAGTATTGCTGAGAGAAAAATAGTTCCAGAGGGAAATAAGGACTTAAACAGCAACTGGGATATTTTAGCAAAGAGTCTGACTAGAGTCTGCCCACTGCCTAAGAGCTGACCTGAGGCTAAGCGGAAAAGCAATGGACTACTTTCTCTTACAGAAGAAATTTCATGACAGCATAATGTAGAAATGGTGGTGTGGCTATTAATGGTGAATATTATGCAGTTCTACAGTGAAAAAGAGCAAATGGGGCAGAAAGAAATACAGAATGTACAGTTTGGATTGAAAAGGGGCACTAGGAAGATAAATGTTGGAGCTGAGGCATGTGCTGGAGAGGATCCCTTTGATGAGATTAAAGTGATTAAGGAGAGGCCTAGAGATTTTCATTTAAAAAATGGATAAAGTGCCTCCAAGGCAAGACCGCACCCAGCTAAGCCTCCAACTTGTGAAAGGAAAATGCTGCAGGGGCCACTGAAGAGAAAAGCTTCTAAAATAGATAAAGCAGGCTGAAGTCCATCCCAAAATTGAAGCCAAACTTGGCAGTGTTGGTCACTTGGTGCTGGCTTTAGAGGCATGAAAAATGCAAGAGTGAAGGGGTCATTGGTTCTTCCTCCCAGGTTTCAGAGAGCCACTGAGGCCAGGCACTGTACAGCAGGCGTTCCTCTGCATATAGAAGGCTCTGATAGGCCATTATGTGAAGTTGTCATGGTAAAACCTGGTTGGCAATAGAGACCCCAAGAAGACGTTCATGATGCCAGAGCTGTGAGGCATCTGCCAAGAAGACCTGCATACAGGGAATGATACCAGCCCAATAGAGAAATGTATGTTTCACACAGCAAAGCTCAAGAGGCTGAACCATCTAAACCCTTTGGAAGTAAAGTCCCAGAAGTTAGTGGAGCTACTGAATTTGGCTTTTGCCCTGGTTTTCGGTCTTGTTTTGGTCTGGTATTTCCTCACTATGCCTCTAGTCCTCCCTTCTGGAATGGAAATGTGTATTCTGTTCCACTGTATGTTGGGAGTATGTAATTTGTCTTTTGATTTTACAGGGGCTTACAGTTAAGATATTTCCCTGAGTCTCAGAAGAGACTTTGGACTGCAGACTTTTTGATAGTAAGAAGACTGGTAATGACTATGGGGACTTTTAAGGTTGGACTAAATGTGTTTTGCATTTTATATGGTCATGAACCTATAGGGGCAGGGAGTGGAATGTGGTGGTTTGAATGAAAATGTCCCCAGTAGGCTCCAAGTAGTTGGAAATTTTGTTCCCAGTTGGTGGCGCTGCTTTGGGAGGTCTTAGAAGGTGTGGCCATGCTGGAGGAAGCATGTCATGGGGGGGGGCTTAGAAAGTTCTTAAGCCTTGCCAGATCTCCAGTGGCTCCCTTGCTTCTTGTGCCTGCTTGAAGATGTAAGCTCTCTGCTTTCTGCTCCTGCTCCAGCTGCCTCCTGCCACCATGCCTCCCCACCATAATGGACTGTAATTCCCCTGGAACCCTAAGCTCAAATAAGCTCTTCCTTCTATAAGTTGCTTTGGTCAGTGTTTCTATCACAGCAAAAGAAGAGTAATACACCTTTGCTCTGGAATCTAGTTTATCTTTCTGCTTACTGAGGGTCCAGAAAATTCAACAAGGCTCATAAAGCCAAAATCACACAACTGCCCTACATTTAGTTATCAAACTTAGTTTAACATGAAAACATAATGTACTGCTATGAGGGTAATCCACAGCTGACCAAGTTTGATTCTGTTTCTATCTGACAATTGCATAGGAATGTATGTTAGTATAATTAGAAGGAATAAAAAGTCTGGAAAATGTTTACATATGCTTAACAAAGGTAAAAAACTGGGAGAGTAGAACACATTTTAGAATGAACATGCATCACAAAATAGGTTTTCTCAGCCAGATACAGTAGTGCACACCTTTAATCCCAGCACTGGAGAAAGTGGAGCCCCACATGCTCAAGGTCAGCCTGGTCTACATAGCAAGTCCCAGGCCGGCCAGGGCTACAAAGTGAGACCCTGTCTCAATAAAACAAACAAACAAACAAACAAAAAGAACCCCAAAAACCCACAAACCTGCTTTTCTCTACAGTCTAGACATGTTATAGCTCATATAATTCCTTCTTGGTGGGAGCCATCCTGTGCACTGTACAGTTTGTAGTAGCATTTCTGACATCTACCCCATGTGCCATTTGTATCTCAACTGCAGCACACAAAAATGTCTCCAGACATTGCCACATGTCATCTGAAAACAGCAAATTGTCCATAGTACTATGATGAGCAGGGGTTGGGGGTCAGGGGGTTTAGTCATGTTAAATGTTCACAATAATCAAAGCATCTGATGTGGGGCCAGGCAAGCTGAGGTTGGAAAACAGCACAACATTCTACAGGACATAAGATCTCAGGCTCTCTATCCACTTCAGGCCTCCATTTATTCATCTGTGAAATGGAGATGAAAATATTACTATGCTTCCCAGAGTTGCCATAAGGATTAGATAAATATATGCAAAGTACTTGGAACAATGTCTGGAAAGGAGTAAGAAGTATGCAAGTGTTAGCTGTCATTGACTACTACGTTACTGGACATTACAGTATTTTCTTACAGCTTCTAAAGAGCACATGCAGTAATTAGCGAAAAACTACCCTCAAATAGTTCTTAAGTCTATGCCTCATCCATCCATCATTTTGTCCTTTCAGAATACTGATAGATGAGGGAGGCTCCCATGGAGTAAGAGGCCAAGGAAGAACACATGTCACTCTCAAAGAATTCTCCAGAAGGGTACATAGTGACAGTCTTTCATCACAGACATGCTATGAGAACCATTTACACATTAACCAGCCTATTCCCTGAAGCAAGATGCACCATGGAGGGGGCCAACAGGAGGAAGGCAACCTCCAAATTAGACAAAGCCTGTGGACATGTAAGGAAATGTAATGCTGTGCCTGTGAGACTAACCACTGTCATCATTGTAATGGTTCGAAGCACAGTCTAAGTCCCCAATTGACACAAGGAAGTTAACTAACCAGAGTTAGCCCACAGCTAAGAACTGATAAAATCAGGCAGGGCCTTATTCATGCTAGCCAACTTGCTCTGGGAAAGCCAGGATATCTTCTGCCCAATTTATGGCAAACCCCATCCAATATCACTGGATACCTTCTTCCAAATGCCAGTGTTAATTCAATGCTTTTTAAAAAACAAACAAACAAACAAACAAACAAACAAAAAAACATGTTCCCAAATTCCTGGACCTGTCTTGAAATTAAATGCTATTCTATCATTTTAGGAACTTTTATGAAATAAACAACTTCAGGGAATTATATGTCATGATTATAGTGCAAATATCCTATTTCTAATGCTTTTCTTTACTGGGTGTTTTGTTTACACAGTAGAAACAGCAAAAGGGACAAACTGGCATACACAATCACAGCTTCATATTAAACAGAGAAAACCTTTGTAGGACGTAGTCATCCACCTACACGTTTTCTGCTCAAATGAGACAATTTGCAGAGTTACAGCACTTTCCTGTATTCAAGGGGAAAGGACTTCAACATGACCTATTTCTAGTCAGCCATATCCATAGCAACTGCCTTGGGTTTAAGTTGAAACAGCTATACCAGCCTGCCAGTGACCAGTTACAATGTAAATAGGATCATGTGAGTCTCCATGTCCTGTTGAGAAATGAACTTCAGAGAGGAAAGACATGGTTTCCCACCTCTCCCAGAGGATATAGCCAGACTTGCAGTAACAACTTGTAGAAAAAGAAAAGGGAAAGGGAAGACAGCAAAGGTGCCTTTGTTCGTGCCAGAGGTGGTAAATTATGCTTCTTAAAAACACACAGTCCGGAATAAAATCTACACAGGAAAAAGACAGAGTACCGTGTAATTATGCATATTCAAGTATAAAGATGTCAAGTTCACAACTTTATAACTACTCTCTAGAAAACTAAATGCATCTAGACAAGCAAATTAAAAAGATGGACATTTCTTGAAATGTAGTATAAACATGACAGTTATCCTTACAAAAACAGCCTGGGAGAAATTTTCAACTGGCACCAGCAAACAATGAGAAATCGCAAATCTATTCAAATTTACAAAGTATAAATAAAACTGGAGGAGAATCTAAAACTCAGAGAATCAGGATCAGAGAACAGCGTGAAGAAAAAATCTAGCTTCAGCACCCTGAACAAATGTGGAAAGTCAGAATGAGATTCCAGTGAAGGGCCAAACCAAACTTCATTGTCAAAATAGGTAGGCAGTCAAGTCTGATGAGTGACTTCAAATTAATTCCTAAGTCAGGTAGCCTGATGACTTAACAGGCTTCATGGAAGAGAACAATGCTTACTTTTCCAAACAGGGCACAAATATTTATAAAATGAAAGGTAAAACTGAAACTTTTCAAGCCTTTTTGCTTCAATTCTTAGTCAAATTCCTCATGCTGTAACACATTATATTCTCAAGGTACATAATTTGCACACTCAACATTTCACATCCTCCTGAGAGAGTGGGCACTCTCTGTAGGGTTGTTCATGATAGGTAATGTGCAAGACCAATACAGGGAAGGTCTAGGTCCAAAGAGCTCTTGAAGGTAGTTTATTGGGGGTGGGGGGCTAAAGAGATATCTCAGTGATTAGTAGCACTTGCTGCTCTTCCGGAGGAGCCAAGTTCACAAAGCCTACATCAGGCAGCTCACAACCACCTACAACTCCAGCTATAGGGGATTCAACACCCTCTTCTGGCCTCTGGGGGCACTGCACATGTGCACATACTCCCGGACAGAAACACACACACACACACACACACACACACACGCACACACGCACACACGCACACACGCGCGCGCACACACACACACACACACATACAAATAAAATAAAAATAAGTCTTTTTAAAAAAGCGATCTACGTTACTTGTTTTCAGTTGAGATGTGTATAAACATGACTTGGGTATTTTCTTCATGAATAAAAATTCGAAAAAAAAAGTTAAAAGTGCCTCCTGAGACAGAGACAGACCCTGGCTTTAAACACCAACCTTGAAAAAAAGAAAATCACATGCAGAAGAAAATATAATTACTTGGAGGATATTTCTGAACTTCTATCCAACTCGACATTACCTAGATCGCATTTGCTTTTGCTCTCTCACAGGAATGAATCCAGGAATACATACGCACTACCACTGAGCTACATCCCCACCCTTTGATTTTCAGAGACAAAGTCTCGCTATGTAGCTCAAGCTGGCCTCAAATCCATGATCTTCCTCCTCTGCCTCCTGAGTGCTGGGGATTACAGGTATGTATCACCACACCCAGCCCACTGTAAATCCTTGGCTGTACAGAGGACACTCTTAAAGCTAGACATCCCTGGGCATGAATTTCTACCCAATAGCCTACTTTGTTTCTCTAAGGCAGTTGATAATACAAAATCTAACATCCAATGGGGGCAAGGGCAGTCAAAATTACTGTTTGCCTTGATCCAAGTTGAGCTTCAAAAAACCTCTGACTTAAAACTTAAGTACATTTAAACAGGTATTGTAGGACCTCACCTCATCTCCTGCACCTTCATTCTGATCAGGTGCCTTGGAGCTGGTGGGAGGAGAGCGACTATGCCCTGTTATCCTAGCATATTGGGTTCTCCTCTTGCAGGGTTATCACGGTTTGCTTCCTGAGCCTGTGCTACATACACGCAGACTCCTAAGCCAAGCAAGCAACTATTCTTTTCAATGAAAGCACAAAAGACAGAGGCACCTTCTTATCGTACCCACTCATCCAGCCCTGGACTCCTTTCCAAATAACACTGTTACTGTGAACCCTCCCTACCCTAATGACCAGAACAGCATTTCTCACTAAGAGAGTTGACTTTGTGACCTGAGATGGCTCATACCAGGTCTGAACCCTGCTTCTTTCAAAAACTAAATGCACCAATACAATGTCCAAATGGTAAGTTTGCATTTTGCCAAATATGTATTAAGTACTTATTAAGTAACAGTTACTGGGTTGGGGATAGCATAGAAAATAACATATACAGGGGCTGAAGAGATGGCTCAGCAGTTAAGAGGACTTGCTGCTCTTGCAAAAGACTTGGGTATGGTTACCAGTACCCACATCAGGTGGCTTACAACAACCTGCAACTCCAGCTCCAGGGGATCCTACCAGGTCCTGGGACCTTTCTCATATGAACCTACAACAATGGTGTCAGCATGCACAAGACCTACTGCAAATTCAAGCAAATAAAACCCCAGCACGGAATTGTGGAAATGGGCAGCAAGCCCCAATCTTAGATGAAGAATTAATGTCAACTGATTACTGCTGGGTGAGGAAGAGCTGATCTTCCTAAAGGGAGGGATTCTAGATAGGTTGACTAGACCCCAGTGGATGAACTGAGGGACGCCTGGGAACAGTAATTTGACACTACAGCCCTTAACACAATTGACAGAATGCATGAATTCCAGCGTGTGCATGTGTGTGTGTGCACGTGCGTGCGTGCGTGTGTGTGTGTGTGTGTGTGTGTGTGTGTGTGTGTGTGTGTGTGTAGGAGACGTTATATGGGGAAGGGAGTATAATGATGACTGATGATTAAGACTGATTAAGATGTTCTGTATGAAACATAAAAAAAATTCAATAAAAAATTTACCCAAAATAAGGTGAATTCTGCAATATGTAAACTGCATCTCAACAAAGAAGTTTAAAGTAGGGGAGGTGAATGAATCAAACAATATGACTTACATGAATTGAAAAGGCATCCAGTGCTCAAAAATAGGAAAGTGTGGCCTTCAAAAGGGATCATGATTTCAAGTGAATATAGTAATTACATAAATCTCTAGTTGCATACTAGGTACATATCTGCACTAGTGAATACACATAAACTGGTGCTATCAGAAAAAGAGAAGTAGGTTGTATTAACTGTCAGTTTATAGCTGTGAAACTATAGTTACACAAGATGGTATCACTACAGGAACCCGAGTGCAGGAACACTCACAAACTCAATGTGAATCTACAACGATCTTAAAATGAATGTTTGTTTTGGGTTTTTCTTTTATTTGTTTGCATAAGGTAGGGTCTTATGCAGCCAAAGCTAGGCCTTGACTTCATAATCTTGCTACCTCAACTACCCAAGGGCAAAGATCACAAGGATGTGCCACCATGACTGGCTTAAGAATGAAATTTTTAATTTAAAAAAGTGGGTTGTTTTTTTTTTTTTTTTTTGGTGCTGAGGACTGAAAAGTATTTTCTTTTTATCCCAACACCGGGATAGCAGACACTAGAAAATTACAACATTGAATACAGTGGGTTTGAATATAGCTTGGGAGATTTAAGAAGAACCAGTTTCAACTAAATAAAACTGTCATTGTGAAAAACTAATAATAAAGTTGTATGTTACAAATAAAAGTCATTAAATTTTCTCATGTAGTTGGATCTTGTAAAAGAAATGTGAAGACTTTGAGCAAATTAATTTGTGTAGAAGAGTCCTAAAATATATATACCCTGAAAATCTTAGATTAAAAAAAAAAACAGTGGTGGTATAGATCAGTGACAGAGTTCACCTAGCATGCATAAGGCCCTGGGTTCCACTCACAGCAGTGTGATAGAACTAGTTGGCTACTTTTTAAAAGTAATAGGCCTGCTGGACGTGGTGGCGCACACCCTAATCCCAGCACTCAGGAGGCAGAGGCAGGCGGATCTCAGTGAGTTCAAGGCTAGCCTGGTCTACATAGCGAGATCCAGGCCAGCTGTGGCTATGGGGAGACCCTGTCTCAAAAAGACCAAAAAATAAAATAAAATAAAAATAAATAAAAGTAATAAGCACTAATGCATTATTTTAAAAGCTAGTAAAGAATCAAGCATTTGCCTACCATTCCTGTATGGATGTACCAGTGGTTAAGAAAACAGTAGGTAGAAGGAACTACCTCTTTATGACAGTATCTTCATCAACAAACTAAGAACAATTAGACAGTCATCATCTACAACCCCAATCAATTCAACTAACATGACAAAAACTACAAAGAAGTGCAGGCATTGGCTGTCTCCTGCTGGAGGAAGACACCACTATGATGTCATGCCACAGGGTGCAAAGGGACTGATCACACCTGAGGATGAGCTATCACTTTGCAGGAAACACAGAGATCAGAGACAACAGGTAAACCTCAAAAAATTCACAATAGGAAAGTCTAGAGGCTAACTGCTCTTACAGTCTTCAAGGGATAAAACTAACGAGAAGTCAGGGCTGGAGAGGTGGCTCAGTGGTTAAGAGCACTGACTGCTCTTACAGAGGATCTGGATTTGATTCCCAGCACCCACGTGGTGGCTATGAATCATCCTTACCTCCAGTTCCAGGGGAATCCAAAGCCTTCTTCTGACCTCCTCGGCATTTCACAACACGGGTGCACTCACATACATGCATGCAATATACTCATACACATAAAATAAAAATAATAAATAAAAGATATTTTTTAAAAAAACTAACGAGAAATCAAAAATTCCTTTAAGTGAATAATAAACTTAGGATATACCCTTGGGCAATAATACTATAAAGAAATGCAGAGAATAAGTGTCTGTGAGATACCCAGCCCTAAGTGACTCATCTACAATGCAACCTCTATACCCAAGGCTCAGGGAACGTGGCAGAAGAGGGGGGCAGAAAGAATGTAAGAGCCAGAGGGACAAGATACTTGCTGCTAGTTAGTCCATTCTAGACATGATAGGAAGCTGAACTAGTGACATCTCCACAGTACAAAGTCTAACAAGATCTGCATAAAGACAAAACCAGCTGACACGCCAAGGTAGATGGGAGAAATGCCACATGCTCCCACCTCAAGATGAAGAACTACAGGCAATCAATGGATGCTGAGGGAGGGAGAATCAGTTTTCTCCAGGGACTAGCTCCTTCCCTGAGAGGTTATCTAATCTCAAGTGGGTTAACCCTAAACACAGGTATACATAAACACCACTAAACAGACTCAGTGCATTTGATATATATTTATAAATGTCTGTATGTTTATGTAACAATAATAGTCAAAGGAGAGGACAAGAAATTGGGGGGGGGCATGGGAGGAGTTCGAGAGAAACTGGAAGGAATAGAAATTATGCAAATACAATATTTGTATATGAAATTCTCAAAAACAACACATACACATGAAAAAAAAAACAGAAATACAAGGAAGAACTTACTTTAAAAAGTAGGAGAAGGGTTACTTTAGAAACAGGAGTTATGATTAAAGTGTGGTTTATAGATGGCTTAGCTGGGACAGGTAGCAACACTCTAATTCCTGATCAGGATAACAGGCACAAATGTGTTCTCCTTGGGATAACACAGTAAGCCACACATTCATATTAGGTGGTTTTCTATATTGGTGTTTTACTTAACAATAAAAAAATTTAAGCAAGAAAACTTGTGCCACTAGTACAAACTGGCTTAAGCAATTCAACACTGAAAACAATCACATGAAAATAAACAATATTACTACATTTTAACAGCCTCTACAGCTCCAGCAAGGTTCCCACATCTGTTTTCTGTATTAAAAAGGAAATCTGTCAAGTGTCAAGGACATGTAAGAACTCAAACGAGACCTTCTTCTGATTTAAGGCCTCAGGGTCATGAAAGGGGAAGATCTTGATCCTGCAATTCAAAGTGACATTACACTAGCCACCTTCAAAGCATCTCAGGGTCATCTCACATCAGGCACTTCTGGAAATGGAGTGTTGAAAAAGGTCTAGTATGTGAAGGTAGGTCAGGAGTGGAAAACAGGAAAAACTTAGCTCTCTCAGACCATCAACAGATTTATTTTACTCATTCAACCCTTTCGAACAAGCTTAAAAGGTTTGCTTTTCCATAATAATCATTTAAGCAAGAGACCAACTCTGAGGCCCGGTGAGAGGCACTTGTTCTCATTCCAGTTACGAGCACAGACACTTCACTCCATACTCAACCAGGCACCTCTGGAGCCTAGCAATGCTCTACGTCATCCTTCAGGCCTAATGTCTTGGAGGTTCCCAGGTGGCACAACGCCCTGTACTGCAGAAACAGGCACAGATGGCTTCCTTCATCTGAACTTGGTATCTTAAAACAGGAGCCACATCCTGAGCTGCTTGCTTGTTCATCACCACCAGCCTCAACTGAACTCAAGGCTCTTTTTCAAAACTGGTAGGAGGATCAGATTACATAAAGAGACCGGCCCCTGCCAAGATCAAGGCTTTGAAAGCAGAAATTCTGAAACACTCACTTTTACCCCTTCATTTGAAGACTGGCTAAAAGTAAAACAAAACCAGAGTGAGTATACAGAGCCCAGATGAGTTTCACTTAGAAACTCATGTGTCACTCCAAGGCACAAGGCAGAAGCTTAAGGCAGACTAGAAGCTTCCTCAGGCACCATCCTGGGCTTGTGTGCTTTCATCCAGACAAGGTACGTGTTTCTGCAGGCCTGTGACTCTGGGCAAATCTACAGTGGGAGAATGGTTAGACACAAGGAGGGAGAGGAAGGTAACACATACAGTTGGGATTTTTCATTGAAACCTTTTCCAAGGAGTCAGAGAAGTAAGAGAACCTGCTTAAACATTACTTACTGCCTGGTGGATGTGAGACTTCACTTGCTCACTCAACATGCCTTCAAATACAAAGGAGTCGCCAAACTTCTCAGCCTGTTAGGAGGGTAAAAACAAAAATTCAGCAAAAGTTAGAGCTGGGAGCTTCACATGCACCATTTTCTTTGTATGCTACTAACAAAGTTTTCTGTCCACCTGAACTTGGGTTTTTCCTATGACTTCCGGAGGATCAGAGAGGACTTTAAAGCCTCTGATTTCCTCTAAAAACAGGTTAATGTCACTCACAGAGATGATTTCATGTGAGACTTGATTAGCTGAAAAGACTGCAAGCTAGAAGAGGTTAGCTTTTGAGAATACAACTGCCCTGTAAAAGAACACATTTCCCCATTCAAAGGACACTTTTTGCTCCTTGCCCTCCTGGGTCGATTAGTTCCCAGGGACTATGAGCATCGCGCAAAATGTCCTGTAATGGTGGTGGGTCATCTGGCCTCTTGATCAAGGAAGCGGAGGAGACCCCACCAGATGGACTTGAGCCAGTGTCCAGTCTATAAAGAGGAG
>NW_008356458.1:3098239-3160278 GCF_000622305.1 Nannospalax galili
TTATTCACAGTATTAAAAATAAACTTTTCAATTGATGTTCTTTTATAGTAATCTAATTGCAATGGATTTTATTGATGTATCTGTGACTTGTAAATGACATGAAGACTTATATAGAAAGGTACTTTAAAAAGTAGTTGTTGGTTTATACTGAGTACAATATTGTATAACTGTAATAATTCAACTGTAAACCTAAAAATTTACAGCCAAATTTGAAAGAGATGCATCCTACCTCAGGAAAACGTTATTGAATATGTCAATTATGTTGTAATGATATGCTTCTTCTAAGTATGTTGTTATTAAATAAATCATTTTTAAAAATAAAAAAAAAAGAACACATTTCCCCAATATTACAAAGGACAATGAGAAGTGAAAGAGTCCATAGATGGGAAATTATGTAAGTAAGCATCTGCCTAAAAGAATTAAATGCCACTGCTTGTTGATTCCCTGACACATTCTATGTGTCTACAACTGTCAAATGACCAGTGTAAACATCAGATGACATCTGTATTTTAATAATCTTATGTAACATTAGTATCTCAAATCTTCATGGATATCTGTCCTGAAAATGGAATCCTTTGTCTTTTAGCACCTGTGACTCTATGTTCTAGTTTCCCTACTAAATTTCTGACTGTCCTTATTCATCCCCTGAAATACATAGCCTTGGACACTACTGCTTCTCAGAGCTCTGTGTCTGGCTTTCTGAGCTTCTTGTACTAGGCCAGCAGCTCATCAGCTTGCACAGTTGAGATCACACAGCCAGCTTGTTAAAACTCAGACTGCTGATCTCCAACCCCAGAGATTCTAATTATGGGGGCTGGAAGGAAGCCAAAAGCCCTGCCTAAGGTAAATCTGGTGGTTCTGACACAGCGGGCTCAAGAGAAATGCATTGACTGACTGCTAGACAGTCTATTTCAGTCTCCTCATATCAACTACAACCAGTACTTGTAATGCCTCCCACATTCTCCCTCCCAGCTTGGACTGTCCTCATTAGGTGAAATTAACTGAGCGCTGGACCCCTGTACATCAGGCCTCACAAGAGCCCCTGGTCTTCCTCCGTTCTTAGTGACACCACCATGCCTAAAAACCCAACCACCTTGTTCACTCAAAAACACACATCAAAACTTAATACATGCCTGGTTTGGTCAATATTATATAAGTATGATCTTCTTTGTCTTTTGTTTTTGAGATAGGGTGTCCCTGTAGCCTCAGCTGGCCTGGAACTAGCTATGTAGATCAGGCTGATCTCAATCTCACAGACATCCACCTGCTCTGTCTCTCGAGTGCTAGGATTAAAGTTAGGCACTCCCATGCCTGGCTCTTTTGTCTTTTGAAATGTTTGTGTAAGTATATATTAATTATATATAATGAGTTTCATTGTTACATTTTCACACATGTATATAATGTATTTTGATCATATCTACCCCTATTATCCTCTCTTTCTACTTTCACTAATCCCCTTCCTTTTCTTCTGTTTCCTTCTACCTCTCTCTCTGCCTATCTCTATCTCTCTGTCTCTGTCTCTCTCTCTCTCTCTCTGGGGTGTGTGTGTGTGTGTGTGTGTGTGTGTGTGTCAGTGAGCTTCATTAGGGTTATATACAGGAATTTGAGCAGGAAAATAGCTCTTCCTCCCCCAGCAACTATTAATTGCCTATCGATCCTAGATCCTCAGCAAGGGAGCAATCTTTGCCTTAAATGGGCTTAAATGTAAGGACACACACAGAAAAAAAAAAAAAAAAAAAAACCCAAGCAAAAAAAGGAACAAAAATAATTATCACTTCATTTCACTCTGTAAGGTAGAATGGGTTAATAATACTCTTCTCTGGTAGTGAGCAGAAGGCTCCTTGAGAGAGACATTTCAACGGTAATGACTGAGGGAGTGGGCCACAGCAAAGGGAAAGCAAGGGAGCTGTGGGTTCCACACAGAAGAAAACTACAGGCAAAGCTACAAGATGGGAAGACTGTCTCCATTCAAGAGACACAAACAGGAGCAGCAGGGACAGGACATGGTGAGAAGGGGAAGAACAAAGAAGCTGGAAAGGTCGGGGGAGGGAGGGGTCTGTAAAACACCACAAAAACATGAAGAGCACTGTGTTTAAGGCAAGGATCCTACACTTTTTTGTGCCCTACATCCCTCAGGAATTGTGAAGCTGAGAACTTCTTCTCAGAGTGAGACATTTAAATGAACAAAATAAAATCAACAGACAAATACTAAGACTAAAACAACTACTTAAAATAATAATAAAACAAATTTGTGCCATTGTGGTGCCCTGGTTGGCACTGGTTGTCAACTTGACACACCTGGAAGAAGAAACTTCAATCAGGGAATTTCCTCTATCAGACCAGCCTGTGGGCTTACCTGTGAGGTGTTTTCTTGATTATTGAGGGATGTAGGAGGGCTCAGCCCACTGTGGATGGTACCACCCCTGGGCAGGTGGGCTTGGGCTATACAAGAAAGCAGGCTGAGCCCAGGCCAGAGGAGTAAGCTAGTAAGCAGCATTCCTCCATAGTCCTTGCTTCCTTGCATCCAGGTTTCTGTCCTAATCTGCCCTGACTTCCCTCAAGGATGAACTGCAATACGCCAAATAAATGCTATCCTCCTGGAATTGGCTCTGGTCAGAGTATTTTATCACAGCAACACAGCATGTGGTGTGTATGCACCTCACTAATACATGAAATAAGATCCAGTCAAGCCTCACATCTCAAGATGGGGATGAATGCAAACAACATGATTAACAATGTCTGTCTCTGAGTTCTCTTGTTGACAAAGTTCTGTATGCACTTTATCATGGCTTGTTGTCTGCATCATAAGTGAAGGTAAAGACTGTAAATGTGGAGCTACAAGACTCCCCCATCCCTGCTCTTAGATACCCTCCATTCTGCTTCTCCTAGCTAATCCTGAAGGATAACCCTGGTCTATAAAAATCTTCTTCCCCTAGAACTCTGTAGGGTTGGAGACATGGTTCAGTGGTTAAAGAGCTCACTGCACTAGCATGAAGACCTGACTTCAGATCTCCAGCATGCAGGTAAAAGTCAGGTGTGGTAACCACATCAGTGTTGGGGGACAGGTGGAGCTAAGAAGATCCCAAGCTCACTGGTCAGCCAATCCAGCCAAAAGTACACTCTCCAGGTTCAGAGAGAGATCCTCTTAAAAGATAAAGTGGAGCATCAGGTGGATTATAACAACCTGTAATTCCAGCTCCAGGGGTGTAACATCCTCTCTGGCCTCTGTGGGCATCTACACACACATGCACATTACCCACCCCCCAACATACATATAAAGACAGATACACTAAAAAACAGAGATACAGTTAAAAGAATTTTAATAACAAGGTAAAGGAATAAATGAAAAAGACATCCTGATGTCAACTTCTGGCCTCCACATGTACCCACATGGGTAAGCACACCTGCACACTCGCGTATACACACGTTCACACACATTAACGCTCCAACTTAAACAGACTACTGATGAAATTGAGTTGAAAACGGATGTGAAAAAAAACCCCGACTTTTGCTTACTACATATACTCACAAACAAGATTTACAACTATTTATATATTTTAAGAAATTCCAAAGAAATGTGACAGTGCAAAACCAAACTGAATGTTATTTTGCCTTTGGCATTCACTCCCAAATGGATTTTTTTCCAAATTAAAAAAAGATATTTGGTGCCAAAAATAAAAAAGTAGGGATTTCACAAAATAAGAAAAGGGTAAAGGTTTTGGTGAGAGAAAATGGGATGTGATTTAGAAAACAAGTATTTTTGAGATTCTCACAGAAACATTCATAAACCAGAAAAACTCTCTCCCCACCTCATTCCCATTTGGGACAAGCATCCTCTTGCAGAGCCTTGCACTGTGATTTAGTAACCACAGGAAAAGGCCTAAAACAGCCAAAAAAGATTTTGTGAGTTGTCAAGGCATTGGAATAAAGACACAAAAATGAAAAGCTGAGGGGCTAGAGAGAGGGTTCAGGTGTTAAGAATACACTGCTCTTGTAAAGAATCTGAGTTCAGTTCCTAACACCCATGACCAGGGGCTCACAACCACCTGTAACTCCAGTTCCATGAAGTCTGACACCCTCTTCTGGCGGCCATGGGCACCTACATACATGTACACACATATGCACAAATAACTTAAAAAATAAAATAAATCTTTATGCATGCATGAAAATCTCAAAAATTAATAAAACTAATATATTTTTTAAAATGCAAAGTGTACTTCAGCAGCTCTCACTTATGAAATACAGTACACTTCTGGGACAACCAGACTGCAGTTTACTGAGAATACGAATGGACTTACTTTACACACCATCTGTGCTTTCAAAAATCCTAGTGGGCAACAGCCCGCTCTGGCGGATTCAAGCACAAACACAATGCAGCAAAAAGGTTAGGAACACCAGTTCTGGGGTTCACACTGGCTATGCTTGATTGCCATCAGCAACCGGCTGTGTAATTAGGATGAATCACTTTTCTAATCCTCAGCTTGTTGCTTCATGGGGCTGCTGTGAGAAATTAGATGAAATATACATTCATGTGTTTACCACAGTGCTGGGCACAAAGTAAAAGTGGTCGCTGTTCATTGTTACTAAATCCTTCTTCAAGTTCTGGAAAAGATCAAGTTCTCTCTTCTAGTCCCAGCCCCATTACCTCTGTCAAATAGCCAGTCGAGTTCACAAACTTCTCAAATTCCGCATTACTGACTTCATAGGCATCCATGTAAAAGGCATCAATAGCAACGCTCCTTGCGGGGGCTTCCCCATCCTGCTTGATCTGAGGATCATCTGTGCCCATTGTAAATACTCCAGCAGGGATGGGGACCATCTACAGCGACAGAAACACAGGAATCATTAATCAAAATCAAAGTGTACCTGAGAGAGCTGTAAAGTTCCTAGCACACACCAAGCACCCAAAGCTTAAAACCCCTACCACAGAAATCTACATGAAACTAGTAAAATCAAGGGCTGGGAGATGTCTCTGTGGGTAAAGTGCTTGCTGCATAAGCATGAGGACCTGAGTTCACATCCCCAGCACCCACATAAAAGTTAGGGGGTAGGGGTACAACAGGTCTGTAACCCCAGCACTGGGGGTCAGAGAGGCTCACTGGCCAGCCAGTCTAGCCAAAACAGTGATCTCCAAGTTGAGTGAGAGACCCTGTCTCAAAACATAAGGTGGAGAGTGACTGAGTCACTGGACATCAACTTCTGGTCTCCACCAGCACAGCCACAGGCAAACACACCACCATACATACAACACACACATACAAAAATGTTGCATTTTTTTCTTTATACATTTTCTTTGAAAAATTCTCTTTTCTTTTTCAATTTTAAAGCATTGCAATTACTTTTTTCTGAGCTACCTCCTCTCCTCATACGAGCTCTAAATACCAAAAGAGGAGAGACTGAGACCACTCTGCTCACAACTGTACCTGCAGGACTGAACACAGGGTCTGAGGATGCACAGAAAATTGTCTGCCAGGAGTGGTGGCGCACACCTTTAGTCCCAGCATTCAGGAGGCAGAGGCAGCTGGAGCTCTGTGAGTTTGAGGCCACCCTGGTCTACAAAGCAAGCTCTAGGCCAGCTGAGGCTACAGGGAGACCCAGTCTCAAAAAGATTGAAAAAAAAAATGCAGGTCTGGGGCTAGAAAAATGGCTCAGCACTTGGCTGCTCTTGGGTACTGGTTCCCAGTACCCATGTCTGGAGGCTCACAACTGCCTGTAACAACAGCCTCTTCTAGTCTCTACTAGTACCTGCACTCATGCGCACATATACATAGGTACACATAATTTAAAATAGTTTTTAAAGTGCTGGTCCCTGCTCATAACTACAGGACATTACAGAAATGCAATTCGCACATCTTCTGAAGAGTGACAGCTCTACAGATCCACCAGAGTGGCTATAACACCATGACAACTGATGGTGAAGATGAACAGAGACTGGAACCTTCCTACCCTGCTGGTATGAATGTAAAACAATGCAGCCACTAATACAGTTCAGCAATTCCTCAGAAATGAAAAAAGGTACTACCCCAAAGCCTTGCCATTCTACTACTAGGTTTTTATCCAAGAGAAATGAAGTGTATGTCCACACAAAGGCTTGTTCAAAAAAGCATTCACATTGGGGCTGGAGAGGCGGCTCAGGGCCTATGCACTTCCTGTTCTTCAAGAGCACCTGGGTTGAATTTCCAGCACCCACATGGCCCCTCTGTCACCCTCTTCTCATCTTCATGGGAACTACACACAAACCAATAAACGTACTGGTGGTCAAAACACTTGTACAAATAAAAATAAATTCATCATTTTAAAAATCCCTTGTCAAGAAATTTCAATGGACTCTCATATGAACATTTGAAAATAGCCCTGTTCTTTTTTCTAGTTCCCTCTCTAGAACTTGTAATGCTAATTACTCTCGCCTTTACTTCTCCTTCACATCTCCTAGTCACAATTCAAGGACTTTCTTTTCCCCTTAGAGATAAGAATTATGCAATTTGAGAGATTTTTAGATAGACCCACTGAAGGGGTACTCCAGTTGCCTCACCCTGCGTCCCTGTTCAGCATGGAAGAAACCAAGCATCTGCATCCCGATTCCCTATTGACAATCTGGGTAACCCCTTTTGAGAATGGCGTGGTAAGAATAGGAGGTAGGAATTGGCTAGGCAGTTAGGGTTGAAAGACCCCAAAGAAAAGTAGCCAGTTCCTTGGCTAAAAGTCAAAATGTCCTTAGGACTTTTAGCAACATACTCTATTCCAAAGGCCAAAAATGTCAAAAGTATTTGGGAGCTTGTATCTAATCCTTAAAAGATTTTAGGGTTACCTCTTCAGAGGGGGAAATGTTAGAGTACCCCAAAGCCCCATAAAAATAAAGAAATAAATAAAAGAAGAAAAAAGAAAAAAAAAGTGATGGGGAGATATGGGAGGTGTTGGAAGGGAGTGGACACGGATTTGATCCAAACAGCTTATATGCATGTATGAAATTCTCAATAAAGTTTTTGTAAAAGTTAAAAAAAACTGAGGTGTTAGGAAGGCAGGTTCAACTTAAGTTATGCTAAACAGATGGGCAGAATACCTAGTGCATTAATGAGATAGCGAATTTTTCCTGCCTGGAATCCCACCTTGTAATGCAGAACTCCGCAGAACTTTTGACCAGCCACAGTCATGTAGGTCTCTAAATCTGCTCACTTTCCGCTGTTTGGGTCCATTCTTCAATTCCTTTATGAATGAGACTAAGACCCCTCTAGGGGACCCTCTTCCCCACCTACATTTCAGTACAGGCCAAAACTATGGACATAGAGTAACAGTACGTGAAGGTGCTTTGCAGACAATGATAGACTGGCACCAACCTTTGAAATATTCTTGCAAAAAAAATTCATTTTGTACCCTTTGTATGTTCAGAATGTAGCATTATCAGAAACCCTCAAAAATAAAATAGGATGAAAAAAACCCATTCATATAGCAGTATTATTTGTAATAACAAAGAAGTGGAAACAACTTAAATGTCCATCAACTGATGAATATGTAAAAAATATGGTATACACAACAAATGGCACATTGATCACCCATAAAAAGAATGAAGTACAACAGTGATGAATCTGATAACATGACTCTAGGGGAAACAATCCATTCCCAGGAAGGCTACACAGGAATCCATTCACAGAATATATTGGGGAGACTGGAGAGATAGAGTGGTTAAAATGCTTACCATACAAATATGAGGACTGGGGTTAGGATCCCCAGAACCCACATAAATGTCAGGTGGGTGAGGTGTCTCACCTGTAATTCCAGCCTCAGAAGGTGGAGATGGGATCCCCAGAGCATTCTTGCTAGAGACTAGCCATGCGGGAGAGCTCTGAGTTTGACTGAGAGGCCCTGCCTCAGTGAATAAGGTAGAACAGCCATGGAAGATGATTCTCAACACCAACCTCAGGCCTCCACATGTACTCATGCACATGTACATGCGCATCTACACACGTTTATCCACACACATGGAAAGAAGCATATACACACACCTACACACACACACTATACACACACACACACGTAAAAATAAAGTATTCAAACTAGGAAAAATCCCAAGAAATACAAAGTAGATTTGTGCTACCCAGGGGCTCTGTACAAATGGGGAATGTGTACTTAATGGGTATGGGGTTCCTTTGAAGATGCTGAAATGTTCTGGAATTAGGTAGTGATATTAGTTTTGACTTCACTAAAAAAAAAATCACTGAACTGTACACTTTTAAAGAGTGACTGATATGGTGTATGAATTATGTCTGTTAAAAACAGGCTCTCAAGCACACCACCTGTCAGAACACTCTCTGCAGACATAATGTCTAGCTTTAAAATCATGCAAATAAAAAGCCAATTCACAGACCTCTTGGTACCTTGTGAACTGTCAAGTTTCTGATCTACAAAAGAGTTCAAATCAATTAAGGAGGAGAAATCAAAGAAATAATTAGGTGAGGAGGAGAATGTGGTTTAGCAGTAAGAGTGGAAGAGTTAGAATAACTCTTGGGAACTCAAGGACTACTGACCCGATTTTCTACTGCTACAGACTCTCTGCTAATGGTTACTTCAGTTATGTGCATGTTTTTCCCAATCCTAACAGCGCTATTTTCATCTAAGTAACTGGAGTGATATTTGTCCAATGTATCATTCCTATCCCAAGAAATAAATCTTGACTACCTAAGTACAAATCCTATCACCCATAGGTCACCTAGCCTTACTGGTTCTCTTACCTTACTGGCTGTCTTCTGGATTCCCAGATAACTGCAGTAGCCTCTTTGGTGGTCTCACTGCCTCTGGCCTCACCCTTTCACACCCCTCCCTGCCTCTGCCATCCAATCATTTTATCCAATCACTCATTGGCAAATGTTTAAGTCCCTGCTGAGCTTTCTGAAAATGTCAGTGTTCTGTAAACAACACAATTTACCACAGCTCTATCACAAAAAAAAAAAAAAAAAAAAAAAAAAGTTTAGAAATGAGGGCTGGAGACATCGCTCAGCAGTTAAGAACACTTGCTGCCTCTTCCACAGGATCCGAGTTCAGCTCCCAGCACCATCAGGTGTCTCACAACTGCATGTAACTCCAGCTCCAGGAGATCAGATTCCCTCTTCTAGAGTCTTCAGGCATCTACACACATATCACACAAACACACACACACACACACACACACACACACACACACACACACATAAAATTAAAAAATAAATCTAAAAAAGAACAACCTAAACATCCATTAACAGTGGCTTGCTTAAGCAAATTGTAGGCCATCTAGAAAATGTCAAATAAGGTAGACATAAGAAAAGAAAAGAATAAGAGGAAGTTTTTGTTTGTTTTTTGGTTGTTGTTTTGTTTTGTTTTTTGAGACAGGTCTCACTATGTAGACCCAGACCAGTCCAGGCTGGCCTCCATCTTACAAAGATCTGCCTGCCTCTGCCTCCGGAGTGCTGGGATTAAATGTGTGTGTCACCACACCCAGCCAAAAGGAAGGTTTCGGGATGATGGCATGGAAAGATGTCACCAAGATAGAACAATAGGAACAAAGCAAAGTGCCCAGTCGTATGTGAGATGTTATGATGTGTGTGAAAAGATGTAAGATAAGAGTGACTACAGACTCACCAATGTTTAGATTTGCTCGTGTTGGCAGACCAGACCTCTGGAAAAACACATCAACAACACATGCAATGGTTGTATGATGGGAATGTTATTAAGTGAATCGAAACGTTCTCTACACCCAAATTTTTCTTGAATTTAGAACCGTGTAAATGTAGGATCTTATTAAAAAACCAAAAGAGACAATCCAGCAGTCAGGAGGAAGAGGCGAGTGGATCTCTACAAGTTCCAGGACAGTCTGATCTACATAGAGAGTTCTAAGTCAGCCAGGGCTATGTAGTGAGACTCTGCCTCAAAATGAATGAATAGATGAATGAATGAATGAATGAATGAATGAATGAATGAATGAATGATTGACTGATTGAAAGATGACATGTCCTGGTTGGAGAGAAGGCTCAGAAGTTAAGCACACTGGCTACTCTCGCAAAGGACCAGAGTTCGGTTCCCAGCACCCACATGGAGGCTAACAACTGTCCTTAACTCCAGTTCCAGGGGATCTAACTCCTCCTTCTGAGCTCTGTAGGCACTGTGCTTATATGGTACACTTACATTCTTTCACACAAAACACTAATACACATAAAATGAAAATAATTATTCAGGAATTCCCATCACATTCAGGGTAAAATATCTAAACATCAGAGCCTAACCACTCATTACCTCTAACTTGTACTTGACTGCAATTAAATTTGTCTCTGTAAATTATGTGATTGTTCAAGGATTATCTCCTTCTCAGGTCTCAACTGTCTACATATCCTTCCCTTAGCTGGGTTAGGAACACTTCATTTTGAGTCTTCTGATGTATACCTAAGATGCATATCTATCATATCTCTCAGGCTGGAGAGATGGCACAGCAGTTAAGAGCAATGGCTGCTCTTGCAAAGAACCCAGGTTCAGTTCCCAGCACCCACATGGTGGCTAACAACTGTCTGTAACTCCAGTTCCAGGGAATCCAACATCCTCTTCCAGCCTTCATGGGTTTGTACATATGTACATATGCAGGCAAAACACTCATTCACATAAAATAAAAATAAATTTTAGCCAGGCGTGGTGGCACACACCTTTAATCCCAGCACTCGGGAGGCAGAGGCAGGTGGATCTCTGTGAGTTCAAGGCCAGTGGAGAGTGCTGGGATTACAGGCATGAGCACCATGGTTGGTGAGATTTATCTTTTAAGTTACACTTATATGTGACCGAAAAATAAATAAAAATAAATAAAATAAAAAATAAATTTTAAAAAGTAATCTTTCACACACAAATTAAGTACACATTTTCTTTTTTTAATGTTGTGTTTCTGTGTGTGTGTACATGTGTGTGCACCTGTGGATGCCAGAGAACAACCTCGGTGTCATCCTCAGGAACACAGTCCACCTCGGTTGAGACAGGGTCTCCCATTGGCCTGGAGCTCACCAGTTAGGCTAGACTGACTGGTCAACAAGCCTCAAGGACCCTCCTCTCTTGATTCCCCAGTGCTGGGATTACAAGCATCTGTTACCACACCCAGATTTTCACATGGTTCTGGGGATCAAACTCGGTCTTCATGCTTACAAGGCAAGCACTTTACTGACTGAGCTGTCTTCACAGCCCCATTAGTTACATGTTTTCACCTTATCTAGATCTTAGGCTCCTTATTAGCCAGAAATGAACTTTTCATTTCTAAATTCCTGGCACACCCTATGGCACATGACCCAAAGTAGACACTCAAAGGATCTTTAGTGACTGAATATGTAAGATCATAAACATGAGGAGCAATTTGTTATCTGTATTATTCATAAATAAAATAATCTAAAGTCTATTTCATCTGTAAGTCTCAGCCATGGGTAACAGGTCAGGATCACAGTGAAACACATCAATGCCTGGGATACAAGACTCGACAATCCTAAGAAGAGAAATCAGGTTTTGTATTAAAAAAAAAAAAAAAAAAGTAGCTCTGCAGAAATGTAGAAAACTTAAGATTTCAAACAGAATATCATGAAGAGCTAGGTTTGGTGGTATATACCAGTTATCACTTAAGAGGCAGGAGTACTGGGTGTTCAAGGCTAGCCTAGGCTACACAGTAAGGCTCTCTCCCCAAAACAAAGAAGATTTTCTAAAAGTCTTAGAGGAAAAAAGAGCTCCCATAGCCAACAAAAGGTCTTGCTATGAGAACTGCTGTGCATCTCTCAGCTCAAAGCTGAGCCCGCACCCTGTACACATTGAATTTCTACAATTGCTAGTGCTTTCCTCATACTCATCTCCCTCAAGGTAAATACCAGCAATCTGAAAGCCATCCCAGCTTGTACTGTGGGCTTCTGGCCTAGATTCTTTCCCTTCTTTGATTAACCAGCAGAGATAAAGACTACTGAAGAGGCCAAGTTTCCATTCAGGAGGCTGAAGATAAAACGAGCTCCAACTGTTCTGAGAGGATCATAATTCCTAGTTTATACTGAGGTTTTCTGTTCTACAACTGTAAAATGTCCATTCTAGTGAAATTCCATACATTCAGATTTCTTACCTACTGGATCCCAAGTCAAATTTAAAGACTATTTTAACTATGTCTTCATGGAAGGGCCAGGGTCAAACAATCCATTCTTTGCAGTGTCTAAAGGTGAGTTAAAACCCTCTACTACACAATAGCTTCTGCCACTGCTACTCAAGACAGGAGTGGGTAAGATGGTTGTGAGGGTAAAGATGCTTGCTGTGTAAGACTGGCAGCCTGAGTTCGATACCTGGAACCCATGTAACACTACACAGAGAGTACCCATTCCACAAATTTGTCCTTTGACTCCTGTTATAGTTACTTCCTATTGCCATGATAAAAAAAAAAAAAAAAAAAAAAAAAAAAAAGGTGATCAAAACCAATGCGGGGAGGAAAGGGTTTATTTGGCTTACATTCATCATCAAGAGAAGCCAAACTCAGGGCAGGAACCTCAAGCACAGACCATGAAGGAACACTGCTTACTGGCTTGCTCCCTTAGCAGGTGCTAAGCCTGCTTTCTTATACAACCCAGGACCACCCACCCAGGGGTGTCCTTGCCCACAGTGAGCAGGGCCCTCCACATCACTCAACAATCAAGAAAATGCACCACAGACATGGCCACAGGCCAGTCCAGTGGAAGAAATTCCTCAATCGAGGTTCCTTCCACTCAGGTGTGTCAAGCTGGCAACTGCAGCTATCCAGCACACCCTCCACAATGCATGTGCACATACACTCAAGCATAAACACACAGATAATAAATTCATATTTGTTTTTAAAAGACAAGCATAAGTGAAGTCAAGAATCATTCCAGGGGGCTGGAGAGATGGCTCGGCAGTTAAGAGCACTGGCTGTTCTTGTAGAGGACCCAGGTTCAATTCCCAGCACCCACATGGGGGCTAACAACCATCCATAACTCCAGTTAGCATCACACAAGTGCACTTACATACATGCAGGCAATACTCTCATACACATTAGAAACAAAAATAATAGACTATTATTGCTAAAACCATCTTAAAGCTATGCATGCTGTCAAGTGCGGTAGGCATCTGCTAGTTTTGCCCACCCAGCACCTATTCCCCTAACATGCAAAAGCATCTGAAGTCTCCTTTGGAAAACCACTTCTTGACTTCACTAAGCACATGTGGCCCATGGGTAGCCAGCTAGATGGCTTAACTACATCTCCTGTGTCCAAGGCCTGGAGAATCAAGTCATTCTTGTGACCAAAAAGATGCAAGTAGGAATAAGCCCAAGTTCAATTAAAGTTTATCAGGGAACTTTTGCTAGAGTCACCAAGAAGGGAACTCTTCCTCTTCCAATTAGTTTAGAAAGAGAAGAGATACTAACTGGCAACAGCCAAAACTAAAGGAGATGACCCAAGGGATGGTCAAGGACAGACCCAGAGATTCTGCCTGATGCCTTGGATCCAGCTGTGTCTAAGTCCATACGGATTCCCAAACTTCTCAAAGTCTATAAATGTCCTCTTCTTCACTGTTGTTTTCACGTTCCAGTAGAATTTTGTCCTGCACACAAAAACTAAGCAGGCCAGCAAGGTGGCTCAGTAGGTAAATGCATTTACCACCAAGTCCAACAACCTGAGTTCAATATGCAGGACCATATGGTAGAAACTGAGAACTGGGTCCTACAAGTTGTCCCCTAACCTCAACATGTGCACTGTGGTATGTAGACACACACACACACGAATGAATGAATGAATGAACGAATGAAGTTGAATTTTTAATGAAATTAGCTCACACGCAACTTTGTGCAGCTCTTCCAATTCCTTCTTTCTACTCCTTAAACTTAAAAGCCTCAACAGAAAGCTGGATGAATAACAAGAGAAATAAGATCTCAGAATCTGTCCACCAACTACTTGCTGCTTTAGCTATGTACACAGGGCTTTTTGGTTCACACCACAGACAGACATTATTAGTAGAGGAAACTTTCTTCCCGTGCTGAAATTTAATTCATGAAGCCTCAGTTGCCTCAGCTGTAAACTCAAAGATAATACACTGCACAGAATTCTTGGGAGTGTGAATAAGGCAGGACATTTTTACAAAGGTTTCTTTTAAAAGTACTCAATATTCTTTACTCCCAAGGAACTTTCTCAATATTGCAACCACCAAAAAAGACAACAGATCATTCCAGGAATTGTTGCAGAGCACCAAAAATAAGTTATGCACTTGGAGGGTATAGAGATGAAAACAGGTCTAAAACTGTGTCCATTGTGGAGTAAGATAACAGGCAACCACAGTAAACAAAACAGACAAGTTGCCATTGTGCAATGACAAAATGCGACTTCTAGGACTGAAAAATCAACTCCTGGAAAAAAGGTTTTATAAAATAGATACCCATCAACTGTACCTTTACACCTGAGGAAACATCCCCAGACAGGAAAACACTGTATTATCTACACATACAGGCTATGCATCTGTATATACTGGCATGCCACATGAATATTTAGCATCTCCATTCTAAATACCTTCCTTCTCAAACAACTCTTCTATAAGTTCATGGATATTAAAACATTTTTCTTGTTACAAAATAATACATAATAGAGAAAGATATTAGGGAAATTTTCTCTGTGAGAATTACATTTATTTTACTTGTGTGGTGTGTGTGTGTGTGCAAGTACGTGTGCATGGGTGCAGGTGCAGACGCCAGAGGTCAACACAGGAGTCCTCCTCTACCTTATTCACTTAAGACAGGATCTCTCACTGAACCTGGAGCTCCCCATTTTTCCAGCTAGGCCAGCTGGCTGGTCAGCAAGCCCCCAGCTATCCTGTTTGTGTCTCCCACTTCCACCCCACCCCACCCCCAACACTGGGGTTACAGGCATTTGTGGCCAGGCCCAGCTTTTTACGGGAGTGCTAAGAATCTGAATTCAGGTCTTCATGTTTGCTCAGCAAGTACTCTTACTGAGCCTTCCTAGCTGCAAGAACTGTTTTCTTGGCTGTTTTTGTTTTTGAGACAGGGTCTCACTATGTAGCCCTGGCTGGCCTGGAACTCACTACGTAGACCAGGCCAGCCTCTAACTCACGGAGATCTGCCTGCCTTTGCATTCCAAATGTTGGATTTGAAAGTGTATGCAACCATGCCAGGCTCAAGAATTGTATTTTTTGAACCAGAGGGAATTTAAGTCAAAATTTTAAATATGTATATTGTTTCTTAGATGATTCATATTGCCATAGCTTTTCCATTGAACTGTAAAACTCTTATAGCCCAATGCTATTTACTTTGTGTCCCTCATTTTGCAAGTGTTCATCATATAAAATTATATACACACATACACAAACACACACACACACCTAAATAGTGTGACACTGAAAAGTATAAAAACTATTACTCCCAGAAAACCTTAAATCATGTTTCTCAGAATACATTATGCACTCCTACAATGTGCTTTGGGGTGTCCTTAACATTACAGAAAATAATATAAGACCAGCCAAGGATGACCAGAGTAGCATGCAGTTGGAGTACAAAACCACTCTTAGAGGCATCAAAATTGTACATCTTGTAAACCCAACTGAAGAGACGACAGCACTCCACATCTCATTTTTGTAATCTATAGAAAGATGGAGCATTCAAAAATGAGGAGTGTTAGTACCAGAAGGCCTAGACAGAACTTGGAGGCAGATGGATGCATATATGCAAATAAGCCAACTGCCCTAATAGTATATACAGCATACACATCAGGGGAAGTCTTCTTTAGAAAAATGGAGAGAAGGTCAGTTACCCTGCTAGTTAGAGAACAGAAATCAGGATTTCTCATCATACACCAGTAATGCAGAGTATCTGCCCTGTCATTTAAACACAGGATGAGGACATAAAGAGATGCCCAGCTACCAACTTCCAACCCTCTATGTCTGAGAAACTAACCATGGTTCATCTTCCACACCCACAACCCAGCTGGAGAGTGAAATCTGCAGATACACATTGTTAATAATTGCCATGCCACAGCGAATACACAGTACTGTGGCAATATATGGAAATACTGAAGGAAGGACGGGAAAGGTTAGGTAAGGCCTGCAAGGAAACTTACCCTATTACCAAGTCCTGAACACTGGTGAGAATTAACATTGAGAATCTAGCTATAGGAAAATAAAAAGTGCTACTCGGAAGCCCTGGGGTGAATTCCCACTACTTGAGTCCACAAAAGCACCCAAATATATGAAGCATCTGGTGAGTAGAACAAAGAACCAATTCTTTCATTTCTGTATTTATCTACAGATCCTTACGACTAACACATCTAAGCATTGTGCAAGAGACATTACTAAAAGCAATGAAGCTGGTATACTTGACTTATCTTCAAAGTGCTAAACACGACAGGATAAATTACACAAGTCTCTGCTCTCAAGAAGCAGAAACCACTCAAATCGACCTCAAGTAATTTGACAAGCGGCTCCACAGTTACTCAGAGGAACTGAAACCATAATCTGTTTGGTTTCAAGTTCTTAGTTCTTCATCAAAATGACAGGGTAGAGGAAGAAGGAAAGAGGAAGGAAGAGGGGTCAGAGGTAAGCAAGGACAAGAGTCAAACTAAACTCTGTTAAGGATCGGAAATAAACACAGCCACAAAACCCTGCCCACCTTAGGGTGGGGAGGGAGGTGAGGACCTCACGCCCTGTCAAATGGGATCCACACGCAGCGATTTGGGGTGTGGTTATACCCTTCCCTGGCCTTCCAGAGCTCCCCTAAACCTGGCCCCATCCCAGCCAGGTGCAGAACCTACACGACCCGAGGAACGTAAGGAGCACCTTGGTGAGCGCGAGCGGCCGCTGGCCTGGGCCCGGGGCGTTCGCCTCCCGGGAGTACCTATGTGCGGCCGCCGAGCTGCCGGGGACCCCGGGCCGCTGGGGAGAGCCGCAGCCGCACGAGCCCGCGAGGGACGCCGCGCCTTCTCCAGCCCTGGCCTCTTCGCTCCCCGCCGCCCCGCACACCAGCAAGAGCAGCGGCACCAGTAAGATACGAGCCAGCCGGCTGCAGCACCCAAAAGCCTCTCCTCGTGCGGGCGCAGCCATGTTGTTCCGTGAGTCATGTGATACGTCCGGTCACGTGGCCCGCCCTCCTTAAAGGGGTGGCCTGGGCTGGCTTAAGCAGTGGGCCAGGAAAGCTTCCAGGTAGTTTAGTGGGAGTTCTGCTAATGTTAGAACTGCGGAACACAGTAAAACACTTTACAGACTATGAACCCCTCGGTGATTTCGTGGTTGAAAAATAATAATCATATTTATTCAGCATTTGCTAAGTATGAAATAAGCACTCCATTTTTTAAATTCTCATTTAAGCTTCACAATGATCCTGGAATATTGGGTTGATACAACTCTTAAGTGACTTGCACGAATCACACGTGGCAACTAAGCGTCAAATGCAAGACTTAAATCCAAGGAATCTGACTTGAAATTCTCAATTTGAACCATTATAGGGCAATTCAATAAATGGTCCCAAACAGGAAGTAGATGAACAAATTGAAGAACAGTATACCAGCGGGTAGATTTAGGTAAATCTAGATGATTGAATTATGCAACAGCCATTCTCAAAGTTTTGTCCCACACCAGCAGGGTGGGCATCACCTAGTACCTTATTAGGAATGCGATATTAAATCCAAATCTCTGGGAAAAGAACACAGCAATTTGTGATGTCTTTGTGTGTGTGTGTGTGTGTGTGTGTGTGTGTGTGTGTGTGTGTGTGACAAAGAGAGAGAAGGAATGTGTGTATATATGAGTGGTGTATGCGCACATGGCCAGGGTCCCCATGTTGACGCCAAGGTCTGAGGAGGAGGTCAAATATCCTGCTCTATCATTTTCTGCTTTATTCCTTGGAGACAGGATCTCTCACTGAACTTGGAGCTACATTGGTGCCCAGGAAACTCCAGTGATCCCCTCCTGTCTCTATTGCTTCTCAAAGCACTAGAGTTACAGGTGCCACCACGCCCAGGTTTCTATGTTGGTGCTGCAAATGAAACTAGAGTGGTAACACTTGCACAGCAAGTGTTCTTATCCACTGAGACATCTCCCACCTGGGTCTTCTTTTCTTTTACTGCTTTTTGAAAGGTACTATGTATCCTGCTTGATCTGAAACTTGCAATGTAGACAACCTAGCCTTAAATTTTCAGCAACCATCTTGCCAGGTGTTGGGATCACAACAGTGTACCACTATGCCCAGCTGCATAGTTTTAACAAGTTCTCCAGATAATTCCAATGCACTCCAAACATGTTTGTTTGCTTTTGACAGACTCTGGTTATATACTCCAGGCTGGCCTTGAACTCTTCACCCTGCTGCTGTGGCCTCTAGAGTACTGGTGTTACACACCTGAGCAACCACAACTGGCTCACATTAAAGTTTAATAATGATTGTTCTACAGTTTCATCAGCAAACAGAATGCAAGACCAAAACAAAAATAAAATGAAAATGGAACCTACAGATCAAAATAACACACCTGTGGTCTGGGGTGGTGGTACCTGGTCTTAATCCCAGCTATTCAGCAGGTTGAGGCCAGAGTCAGGTAAGCCTGTGAGCTTTAGATCGGTCTGAACTCTGTCTAAATAAAACCCAAAACCGAAACAAAACAAATAAAGGATTTAATAACCAAATGCAATATATGTAATATGTGCTATTGAGGATTTGCTTCTGCAAAAATGGGTCAAACAGGACAAATGGGACAAATGGGCCATGAGGTGATAATTGTTATAGCTGGCTGCTAAATATGTGAGTGCCTACAGAACTACTGTTTCTGTGTTGACATATATTTGACTTCTTTACCATAAACCCTTTCCTCCATGTTGACTATTTTATATGTTTGCCAAAACTCCACACATCCTGTCTTTTGATATTGCAACCACTTGTCAAGAAACCTATTACTATTCACATTGCTGTTCTGTATGCCTCTTGTGTCTTGATAAGTATCTCTTTCCTTCGATTTGGGAAGTTTTCTTGTATGGTTTGTTTAAAATGTTTTCTGTGCTTTTGACTTGTGTTTCTTCTCCTCCTATACCTATGATTTGTAGGCTTGGTCTTCATTTCATTTTTTAACTATTTTATTATTTTTGTTTTATGTGTGAATGTATTGCCTTCATGTATGTAAGTGCACCTGTGTCATGCAGTGCCCTTGGAGGTCAAAAGGGGGCGTCCGATCCCCTGGATGTGGAGTTACAGATGGTTTTCAGCTGCCATGTGGGTACTGAGATTCGAACCCAGGTCTTTTGCAAGAGCAGGCAGTGCTCTTAACTGCTGACTCATATCTCCAGTCCCATACTCATTAAAGGAAAAATACAAGAAGATACTCCATTCCAAAACACAAGGGCAACCAATTTCATAAAAGAAACTATTCTAGCTAAAGCACAGGTTGACTCCAAAACAGTGATAGTGAGTGGCTTCATTGCCTCACTGTCACTAGTAGACAGGTCATACAGATACTAGAGAAATTCTGGAGTTAAATGACATCATAAATCAAATGCACCTAAGAGACACTTACAGAACTTTCCACCCAAACACCAAAGAATACATATTTTTCTCAGCATTCCATGGAACTTATTCCAAAATTAACTACATATTACAGCTGTGGTGGTTTGAATGAGAATGTGCCCCATAGGCTCCAAGTATTTGGACATTTTTGGCTGCAATTGGCGGTGCTGTTTTAGGAGGTCTTAAAGGTGTGACTGTGCTGGAGGAAGGCTTAGAGAGTTCTTAAGCCTTACCAGATCTCCATTCGCTCTCTTGCTTCCCGTACCTGCTAGAAGATGTGAGAGCCTATCTTAGAGCTTCTCTTAGCTTCCTCTCCTGCTTTAGCCACCCCTGACCACCATGCCTCACTGCCATGAGTGACTGTAATTCCCCTGGAACCATAAACTCAAATAAACTCTTCCTTTTATAAGTTGCTTTGGTCAATGTTTCTAGCACAGCAACAGAAAAGTAACTAAGTATTAGGGCACAAAGGAAGTCTCCACAAATTTAGGAAAATTGAAATAACACCCTGTATTCTATCTGACCACGAAGGAATGAAGATATACAAACAAAAATAGAAACGGGAAAAGTGCATAAACTCATGGAAACTAAATAACATAATACTGAATGAAAATTGGATCAGGGAGAAATCAAAAAGGAAACTTAAAAATTCCCGCTAGAATTGAGTGAAAATGAAAATACAACATATAAAAATCTATGGGACACAAAGAAGGCAGTCCTAAGAGGAAAATTGTAGCATCAAGTGCCTACATCAGAAAATTATAAATACTAATAATTCATTAATAAAGATGCACCAGGTCCTGGAAAACCAAGAACAAACAACACGCCTAAAAACAGTAGATGGGAAGAGATAAATAAAATCAAGTTTGAAATCAATGAAATAGAAACAAAGAAAACAATACAAAGAACCAAGGAAACAAAGAGTTGGTTATTCAAAAATATCAACAAAATTGAAAAAACTTTAGTCAAATTAACCAAAAAAAGAGAAGGCTCAAATGAATAAACTCAGAGATGAAAAGGGAAACTTTACAACAGCTCTGAGAAAATTTAAAAATCAATATGATATAATTTAAAATCTGCATTCCACTAAACTGGAACATCTTTTAAAAAAGGATAAATTTCTAGATATGTATGGCCTATCAAAATTAAATAAAAATTCCATAAGTAATTGATACATACCCATAACAACCAATGAGATCAATGCAATGATTAAAAATTTCTCAACTAAAAGGAGCCCAGGACCAGATGGAGTCAACACAGAATTCTACCAAACCTTCAAAATAGAATTAATACCAACAGTCCTCAAATTATTTTATAAAGTTGAAAAGGAAGAAACACTCCTAAATTACTTATATGAAACCAGCATTAGCCTGATAAAACTAGACAAAGACCCAACGAAAAGGAAAATTATAGGCCACTCTCTGATGAATATAGATACACCAGATATCAATAAAACACTTA
The DNA here is from genome assembly GCF_000622305.1 of Nannospalax galili. NCBI lineage: Eukaryota > Metazoa > Chordata > Mammalia > Rodentia > Spalacidae > Nannospalax > Nannospalax galili. The sequence continues at coordinate 3,119,217 of NW_008356458.1, forward strand.
CAAACTGAGTAGGAGGACACATCAAAAATATTATACACCATGATCAAGTTTTGCTTCATCCTAGAGATGCAGGAATGATTCAACATATGTAAATTAATAAATGTAATCCACCACATAACCAGAATCAAGGACATAAATCACATTGTCATCTCATTAGGCAGAAAAGGCCTTTGACAAAATCCAATGTCCATTCATAATAAAAGTCATGGAGAATCTAAGGATACAGGGGACATATTTCAATACTATAAAGCCAATATACAACCAGTCCATAACCAACATTCTACTAAATGGGTAAAAACTCAGAGCATTCCCATTAAAATCATAAGGCAAGATGATATGATTCTATACATTAAAAAAGTACTTAAAGACTCTGCCAGAAAACTCCTAGAACTGATAAAGCCAGTCAGTAAAGTATCAGGATACAAAATTAACACACAACAATCAGTATCTTTCCAAATACCAACAGCAAACACACTGAGAAAGAAACCAGGAAAGTGATTCCATTCAAGATGGCCTCAAAAATAAAATGTCTTGGGATAAATCTAACCAATGAAGTAAAAGACTTGTATAATAAAAACTTTAGGACATTAAGAAAGATACCAGAAGATGGAAAGACCTTCCATGTTCATAAATCAATAAGATTAATATTGTGAAAATGGCCATCCTGCCAAAAACAGTCTACATATTCAATGACGTTCCCATTAAAATTCCAACACAATTCTTCACAAAAATTGAAAAAATAATCTCAAATTTCATATGGAAATACAAAAAACCCAGGACAGCCAAAACAATCCTAAACAATACAACAATTACTAGAAGCATCACCATCCCCAGTCTCAAATTATACTACAGAGCTATCATAATAGAAACAGAATGGTACTGGCATAAAAACAATACATTGATCAGTGGAATAGAATTGAGGACCCAGGTATAAGTCCATCCACTTACAGTCACCTGATTTTTGACAAAGGGAGAAAAATCACACATTAGACAAAAAACAACATATTATACAAATGGTGCTGGTCAAACTGGATAGCTGCATGCAGAAGAATGAAACTAGGCCTCAATTTCTCACCCTGCACAACGCTCAACTCTAAATGGATTAAATACCTCAACATATGGCCTAATACCTTGAGTATGATAGAGTAGAAAGTGAGGAATACACTGGAATTTATAGGCACAAGAAAGAACTATCTGAACATGATCCCAGTAGCTCAGGCAGTAAGACCAAAAATTGACAATGAGACCTCATGAATATGAGAAGCTTCTGTGCAGCAAAGGACAGCATCATTTGAGTGAGGAGGCAACCTACAGAATAAGAAAAGGACCTTACCAGCCATACATCTGACAGAGGCTTAGTATCTAGAATATACAAAGAACTCATAAAACTAAACATAAAAAAACTCAATTAAAAATTGGAGCAAGGAACTAAACAGAAAGTTCTCAAATGATGAAACACAAATGGCTAAGAAATATTTTTTAATGTTCAATATCTTTAGACATCAGAAAAATGCAAATTAAAACTACTTTGAGATTTCATCTTACCCCAGTCAGAATGCTAAGATTCAAAAAACAAACATTGACAAATTCTGCCGGGGATGTGGGGAAGGAAATTATTCACAATTATTCACAATTATTCACTGATGGTAAAAGTGCGAACTGGTACATCCATTGCGGAAATCAGTGTGGTGGTTTCACAAAAAGCTAATGATATCTCCCACGTTATCCAGCCATACCACTCTTGGGCATATGGCCAAAGGACTCTTTATCCTACTACAGAGATACCTGTTTGTCATGTTCATTGCTGCTGTATTTACAATAGCCAGGACATAAAAATCAACCTAGATGCCCATCAGCTGATGAATGGATAATGAAGGAATGGTGCATTTACACAATGGAATATTATTCAGCCATTAAGAAAAACAAAATTGGGGACTGGAGAGATGGCTCAATGGTTAAGAGAACTGGCTGTTCTTACAGAAGACTTGGGTTAAAATCCCAGCACCCACATGGCAGCTAACAAGCATCTGTAACTCCAGTTCCAGGGGATCCAAAGTCCACTTCTGTCCTACTGTGGGCACTGCATGACACAGGTGCATTTGCACACATGCAGGCAATGCACTCATACAAAAATAATGAAAATAAATTTATAAAAAGAAAAAGAGAATAGCCAGGCGTGCTGGCACACGCCTTTAATCCCAGCAGGTGGATCTCTGTGAGTTCAAGGCCAACCTGGTCTACATAGTGAGTTCCAGAACAGCTGAGGGAGACCCTGTCTCAAAAAGACCAAAAAATAAAACAAAAAAAATGAAATTTACAGGTAAATGAATGAAACTGAAAACATCATCCTGAATGAGGTAACCCAGATCCAGAAGACAAGGATTGCATGTTCCCTCTCATAAGTAGGTGCTAGCTTTAAGTCTTTAAATAGGTGTGCTTTAATTGGTAAATTTCAGAGAGCAGGAAACTAATAAGGGGATATTTATGGATGGTTCATGGAAGGGGAGGACCCAAGTTCGATTCCTAGCACCCACAACATGGCCATGAACCATCCTTAACTCCAGTTCCAGGGGAATCCGAAGCCCTCTTCTGACCTCCGCACCATTGCACGACACGAGTGCACTCACATACATGCAAGCAATACACGTATACACATAAAATCACAAATAAAATATTAAAAAGAAAAGAAATGGGAAAGGGGAATAATGGACAGGAGTGGTTTTAATGGGGTGGGGGATGGGAGGGTAGGGCAGAAGACAGAATAAAAGGAAGGATAACAACACTAAACACCTTTTGAAAGTCACATGGAAACGTACTATAGAGGCTTCTTTCAATGTATACATATACAATATAAAAGGAGTTACCTTATACACGGGTTCAGTGGCCCTAATAGACACCACAGGCTAGCAAATGAAAAGTCCAATACCAGGAATGGACTCCTCCCTTACAGTTGTTTGCCAGAAAGATCCCAAAGATCCTCAAACAATACTGGCTATTGCTATTGCACTTGATTACCCATCAGAACTGGATGGTAAGACCGTACTGCTGAAAACACTATATACCTGAATCACAAAATTAACAAGTAGAAATCAAACTGGTACTGACTTTAAAGCTACATCTCTTCTGGCTGGCTTTCATACTACTAGAAGGTGCTATGCATGTTACTAGAAGAGAAAGGTAATCATCAACCTTGCCCAGCTGTAAACCCTCTGAGCTACAATAACAACTAGCTTGGCAAAATACACCCACTGATGCAATAGTGGTACAGAAATTATGGGCATAATCAACCTTATACTAATTAGATTTGAGGCTCACTTCACAAGATGGAGTGCATAACTGACACTGTTATCAAGGCCAGGAACCTATGGCTAGATAAATTACAGGCCAGAGGGGAGAACCTACTACTATCATTCTGCTAAGTAGACATGGTATTAAACAGACTCCTAATGACTTACTGTTATACCCTTAAATTAGTGTGTCTCTCAACTCTCACCAGAGTTCTTCTTACAGCAGATGGTGATTAACATAGAGATCCACATCTAGTCAATGTGAAGAAAACCAGAAACTTCAGCGTACTCAGGTCTAAATGGGACACCTATATCATTGCAAAAGAGGGGATGGAAAGATTTTAAGAACCAGAGGTGGTAGATAAATACCACCTGGGATGCCCAGGGTAGTTGCACATATGAATCCACAGCGTTTATGACAACATGTACAAGACCTGTGCAAACCAAACCAGACAAAAACCCAGTATGGATGGGGGAGATGGGTAGGAAACCCCACCCTAGCTGAAGATCTATTGGCAACTGATAAATACTGGGAGAGGGAGAGTCAATATTCTTTATTGGTGTGATATCTGGTAGGTTGACAAGACTCCAAGAGATGGACCCACACCCAAGAGCACTTAGGAAACACAGATTAGAGTTGCTAGGCCTTTAAAAAAAGACATTAATAGAGGACATGAAATTGAAGGGGTTATTGAGGTGGGGTGAAGAGGAAAGAGGGGGTCTGACTGTGATCAAAACATGAATTTCTTGAATCAATAAAAATATTCAAAAATTTAAAATTGACTGCTTACAAGAGATAAAACCTAGGAAAATTATATCATTGTGGAAGAAAGGGCAGAAAGACCTCAGAGCCTGAGGATGGGGAGGAGTGCTGTAAAATGCTGTCTGGCAGACATGTCATGGCTGTTGTACTCGCAAACCCATAGCAGCTGTGGTTACCTGCACAATATTGGGCCCATCAGCATTCCATGAGGAGAGGCTTGTGAGGGCCCACCCCTTCCTGAGAAGCCATTGGTAGCTAAGAGATAAGACATGTAAAAAAACACCCTGGTTATAAAATTCAGTACATCCCCCAAATTGTTGTTTTTAGTAATTATTATCAAAGATGGAATCTTTAGGCTTCTCTAAGAAGAACATTCTCTTTTAACTTGTTATATAATTTCTTTTGTCACTCGCACTTAGGTTCTTCTGCATGTGAACATCCTTGTTCCGCCCATCTAACTAAGCTGGATGAAGAGTGTTGGTCCTGAAAATGCCGTGTGTGATGAGCAAAGGGAAGAATAGATGGAGCTCATTAAGGGAGGCTCAGTTATTTAGGCTCTCATCAGCCTCCACTCTTAAGTGAAGCTGGTACCACTTCACAGGTTTGAGAGACCCCTGATGATTCCTCCTGCTAAGTAGAATTAGTTTTCCTGAGAAGTTAGAGACTCCTCTTCTTGTGTGTTAGTCCCTGAACAAAAAGAGTCCAAAGTTTCCTAAGGGTAACGTGGCTTGTCGTTCAAGCAGATTCTTGTTGATTCCACAGATACAGAACACCATGCTGGGGACCAGGACCTTTCAACTCTATGGAGCCCAGAGTAGCAGTGATGCATAGAACAAAACTCCCAGTGCATCAATAGGAGTGAAAATAAATGGGTCCTCTTGTTCATCCACCCCTTGCTTCCTGAAGCCATGTATTCTTCCTGTTTGGCATAAAGTGTAACACAGATGTCTCTGATTGAATGCAAAGGCCACATCCTTATAGATGGCCCCCAGTTTTGAAGACAATCACCTCAACCATAGTTTGGGTATGGTCTGTCTCCCAAATCTTTGTGTGGTGGAAGCTTGGTCTCCAGTGTGGCAGGGCTGAATCAGTGGAACCTATAAGACATGGGATCTAGAGCAAGCTAATCAGGTGATTGAAATATTGCTTTTGCAAGGAATGAATGGTGGTCTCTCAGACTGAGTTCCTGATGGACTGAGTCACTATAGAGCAAGGCTACCCTACTTTGACTCTCTGTTTCCCTTCCCACTTTGCCATGTTGTAATGCAGTCAAGTGGTGTGGGTGGCAGGATCTCACCAGTGGCTGAACAGACAGGACTGTAAGATCTTCGGATTTTTATTTTTTTAAATATTTATTATTATTATTTTATTGTTATTATTATTGCAGGGGATGTACATGTGCCATGGTGTTGGTGTAGAGGTCAGAGGGCAACTTTGGTGAGTTGGTTCTCTCCCTCTACCATGGGATCTGAGAATATTTGTTGTCAGGCTTGTGTAGTAAGCATCTTTACCTGCAGAGTTATCCTACCAGTCCCAGATTTTGAACTTTTTGCCTTGAAAATAGTAAGTTAACTAAGCCTCTTTTGTTTATAAAGTATCCAATCTTTGCATTTTGTTATAGCAACAGAAAACTAAGATAGCCTCCAAGTTGGCAATTTATCTGTACTTGAGGTAAGCTATCCCTTTCCCTGCCCTGTATGAGACTAACTGCTTCTGTCTGGCATGGAATAAGCTCACCCTGAATGTGGCTTAACCCTGTAAGACCGCCTTCACTGAGAAATAGATCTGCTTGTTAGATACTATGCCATATATGAACAGTCTGTAGATTCAGCAGCGTTTGTCAAGTTCTCAGAGAGTATTGCTGGCAAGGTTGTTGGAGCAGGAAACACACAGCTCAAAACTTGATCCAGGAACTGAAGAGAGGACTAAGCAGTTAAGAGAACTTGCTGTCCTTATAGAGAGGACCCAAGTTTGGTTCCTAGCACCCACATTAGGTGGCTCACAAAAACCTGTAACTTCAGTTCCAAGGACCCAACACCCTCTACTGGCCTCCTCAGATACCTGTACTCATGTACACATACCTACACAGAACACATATATACACAAAATTAGAAACAAATCTTTAAAAAATATGCCGGGCGTGGTCGTGCACATCTTTTAATCCCAGCACTTGGGGGCAGAGGCAGGCAGATCTCTGTGAGATTGAGGCCAAACTGGCCTACCTAGCAAGTTTCAGGTCAGCTGTGCTATAGGGAAGACCCTGTCTGAAAAAGGAAAACAAACAAACAACTATTCGCTCATCAGGTAGTGTACATTTGTTTCCAATTTGGGCTTTTATGAATAATGTTTTTCCTTCCTGTATAAATTGTTCTTTGGACACGTTTCAATTTCTCTAGGGTATATACTTGGAGTGGGACTGCTGAGTCCTCCGGTAAAGTCTATGTTTACCTTCTGAGGAACTATCAAACTGTTTTCCAAAGTGGCTGCACCATTTTACCCTCCCACAAGCAATGTGTATGGGGTTCAGTTTCTCAATGATGTAGTTAACTCTTCATTTCCTTTAGAATAAACCCTCATTTTCCTTAGGCCCAAGGCATCACTAGTCAGCTTATACTGATATTGGACCCTGGTTATAGCCCAATATCCAAGAAAGGACGTACAGTCAGCTCCCAGGAGGCAAGGGTGGGGTGGAGTTGGGGGGTTTAAGAACAAACCTGTTGGTCTTTTGAGTAAAGAAGTCTCTGCAGCGTGCAGTGTTTTCCTACACAGTGGAACTGCCAGTTCTCAGCAGAGAGGCGTCTCTCCTAGCTGTCTCTGGGGCCCAAGGAGTCTAGAGAGCCACATTTCTCTGTGCTACCTGCGTTAATGTCCCTGCCTTGCTTTGTGTGTGTGTGTGTGTGTGTGTGTGTGTGTGTGTGTGTGTGCGCGCGCGCGCGCGCACATACAAGTATGGGTGCATATGTTGTGGAGGCAGAAGTTAGAGTTCAGGTCATTTTTCAGGAGCCCTCTCCCTTGGATTTGTTGTTGTTGTTGTTGTTATTTTATTTATTTTTACTTTTTGTGTATGAGTGTTTTGCCAGCATGCATGTAAATGTACCACCTACACGCCACACCTGTGGAAGTCAGAAGAGAAGGTCAGATTGTTAGCCACCATGTGGGTGCTGGGAACCAAACTGGGGTCATCTATAAGAGCAGCCAGTGCTCTTAACCACTGAACCAACTCTCCAGCCACCCCCAACATTTGGTTTTGAGACAGGGTCTCTCATGGGGACCTAGGGCTCACCTACTAGGCTCAGCTGGCGAGGTGACAAGCTTCAGGGATCTGCCTGTCTGTTTCCAGTCCCAGCACGCATTTCTACATGGGTGCTGGGGGTCAAACTCAGGTCCTTACTCTTGCACAGCAAGTACTTCACTTACTGAGCCCTCTCCCATGGGTCTCCACCCCCAGTGCTGCCTTTTGTTTTGTTTTAGGTCCAGAACCTTTCCAAAAGATCCCTGTTTAGCATAGGAGGCCTACCTTGACTAAGGATCCAGTTAACTCTGGCACTCTGGGTTCTAACAGCTAGATGTCTGCCCTGTTGCTCAGTTGTGCTCTTGCACAGCTGAAGATGAAGCTACCCTTGTATGCTAGTGATGAGACCCTCTGACACATACATCGTTTTTAGCTGTCTTTTAGCTGCTCCCCTCAGTTTCTCATTATCCCTCTGTAGCAGAGGTCAATGCCACTTGGTAATGAATGGCCAATTCCATTATCCTTGAAGGCGTTGCTCCTCCTCTACACTTTCCATATTCCAGAGTCAGCATCATGGCACAGGCATTCTTCCCAGGTTACCAGTAGAAAAAAAAAAATTGGGTTTAGGCTGCCACCTTGTGCCAGGGACTTCCACACCCAACCCAACATACCTCTCCAGATGGAGTACTCATCTCCAGCCAAACAGTGGGTCACACGGTCCCCTAACTATCTATATCGCATGCGTTCTCAGACCACTTCCACTATCAACTGTCTGTCTTGGTCCTTTCAAAAAGATACGACATAACATACTTAAAAATCCAATTGGTTGCAAAAGCAAAGGGTGAGGGAATAGGAGTAAATCTGTGGGGAGGTATAAGCCTGGCATCTGTGGAAGGAAGGGAGCAGAAAGACACTGGGTAGGAAGAGCCTCCAAGTCTGGGTCTGTATGGAAAAAAACAAACAAACAAAAAAACAAAACAAAAAAAAACAACCAAGTTTAGCTCAACTAAGAGCTCCAGAGCAAAGATGGCTCCTTGGAGAGATGAAGCATGGAACCTCCAGGCCGTACCTTTCCCTTTGTGTTCAGTCACTGGCTGGAGTTGCCCACAAAGAGGACTGACTGCTCATCAGTTTGAACCCTGAAAGGTGACATTAGACATTGCAACGGTTTTCTCTTAAAGACCCACTTCAGTACACATACCTGCTGGCTACCACACATGACCAAGAGCTTTCTGATTTATTTTCCTTTGGGTTTTCCTTTGCTCTCCATGTTCCAGCTACTGTCTCCTTAGTGTTCACAGAGCGCATCAAGGACTGTCCTGCTTCTGGGTCTTGTGTTTGCTGTTCTTTCTACCTGGGATGCTTTACTCTCTTCATGGTTGTTATTTTTAATTGCCATTCAGGCCTCAACACAAAGTTACATGGTCAGGGAAATCTTTCTACCTCTTCCCAACATCTCTTCTGCTATCTACAAGGCCCTTGTCACTACCTGAAATGATTGTGTTTATTTTTCTCTCTTTCTGTAGGAACAGAGAACTCTTTAGTAATCAATACTGTGCTCTTTTTTTTTTTTTTTTTTGAGACAGGGTCTCCCTGTAGTCCCAGCTGTCCTGGAACTCACTATGTAGTCCAGGCTGGCCTTGAACTCACAGAGATCCACCTGCCTCTGCCTCTGCCTCCCAAGTGCTGGGACTACAGGCGTGCGCCACCATGCCCGGCTAATACTGTGCTCTTAATGCTTAAAACATTTGGTATGTGTTTAGTTTGCCTTTCTATTGCTCTGATAAACACCATGACCAAAAGCAATTTAAGGGAGAAAGGGTTTAACTTATACTTTCAAGTCACAATGCACCACTGAGGGGAATCAGGGCAGAAACAAAAGCAAAAACCATGGAGGAAAGCTGCTTCCTGGCTTACTCACTGGCTCTTGCTCAACTTCCTTTCTTATACAGCCAAGGCCCACCTGCTTAGGGAACAGTACAGTGCATGGTGGGCTGAGATCTCCAACATCAATCATCAATCAAGACCATTCCTCACAGACACAGACACAGGTCAATCTGACAGGCAGTTTTTCAGCTGAAGTTCCCCCCTTCCCAGGTGATTCCAGGTTGTGTCAAGTTGCCAATAAAAAGTTAACTAGAACATTATATATAAGTACTAAGTAAGCATTTGCTGGATGAATGAATTAGTGATCAATAAGATAAAACCGCCAACACATTCCAGGCACATAAAACAGGAATATGTTTGTGAAAGTGGCATTAAGTTACTTGAAATGTGATATTCTTCGATACCACTGAATAATTGAAATGATTGAAAGTATAACTGAATGATTACTATCTGTAATTATTACTGTTATAAATTTATTTTATATCTAAAATAAGCATTTAGTGTACTTTTTGAAACGGTATTTTCTTCTATATCTTGAATAAAAGAAAGAGGTACAAATACTTAGAGGTAGAGAAATTTGCTATGCAGTTCTTTGATCAAATTCTCTTTAAAGGCCTTGTGGTAAGAACATGTAGTTATAAAGCCTACTTTGGTTTTGCTATTTGAGGCAGGATTTCACTATGTTTTCCAGGCTGACCTCAGACTCCTGGCCTCAAGTGGAATTCCTGCCTCAGTCTCAAGAGCATGTCACCATGCCTAGCATTAGCTTCCTAATTTTGTCAACTTGTGCTGTAACGAGTGTGGGAGAGTTATGTACAGAGAATTTCATTTCAGTTTGTTTCCTCTTGTTCAAATACTTTAGGTCTTCTCTCTTTCCTTGAAAGTGAATACACACACACACACACACACACACACACACACACACACACACACTTCTTTAAAGTGCAGAGATTAATTTTATTTCATTTCTTTTTTAAATTTTTATTTTTATTTCATGTGTATGACTGTTTTGCCTGAATGTATATATGTGCACCACATGTGTGCCTGGTGCCCTCAAAGGCCAGAAGAGGGCATAAGAATCGTTGAAACTGGAGTTACAGTTTATGAGCTGCTATGTAGGTTCTGGGAACATAACTTGGGACCTCTGCAAGAGCAGCAAGTGCTCTTAACTGTTGAGCCATCTCTCCAGCCTCCCCACCCCACTTTTTTTTTTGAGATAGGGTCTAGCCCTGACTGGCCTGGAACTCAAAGAGATCCACCTACCTCTGCCTCTCAAGTGCTAGGATTAAAGGTGTACGTCACCACACCCAGCTTTGCTTCTTTTCCCTTCCTTCCTTCCTTCCTTCCTTCCTTCCTTCCTTCCTTCCTTCCTTCCTTCCTTCCTTCCTTCCTTTCTTTCTTTCTTTCTTTCTCTGTCTCTCTCCCTCCCTCTTATCCTCCCTCCCTCTCTCTCTTTCTCTTCTTTCTTTCTTTTTTTCATTCTCTTTCTTTTAGGTTTTGTTGCTGTTTTGTTTTCGAAACTGCGTCTCATTATGCAGCCTTGGCTTGCATAGAACTCACTATGCAGTACAGGCTGGCTTGGAATTCCCAGTCCTTCTGCCTTAGCCTCCCAAATGCTGGGCAATGAGTTCAAGTTACCATGCCTAGCTCAAGAGATACAAATTCTGTTACATGAAATGATTTGATTTGGGGACAGAGGGTGTGGTCAAATGGCAGAGTATTTGTATTACATGCTCAAGGCCGTGGGCTCCATCCTCAATGCCAGAAATTTAAAAAGAAGGAGGAGGAGGAGGAGGAGGAGGAGGAGGTGGGAGCCTTTAGATAGACCCACTGAAGGGGTACCCCAATTGCCTCACCCTGCATCCCTGTTCAGCATGGAACAAGACAGAGCAGTCTGTGTCCTGATTCGCCATCAGCAACATGGGTAACCTCTTCAGAAGATGGTGTGATAAGAATAGGAGGTGGGAATTGGCCAGTCAGTTAGGGTAAAAAGACCCTAAAATGTAGCCAGTTTCTTGGCTAAAAATTAAAATGTCCTTCGGCCTCTTAGCAACATACTCTGTTCCAAAGGCCAAAAATGTCAAAAGTATTTGGGAGCTGTTATCTAATCCCTAAAAGATTTTAGGGTTACCTCTCCAGAGGGGGGAATGTTAGAGTAGCAAAAAGCCCCATGAATGGAAGGAAGGAAGGAGGGAAGGAAGGGAGGAGGGAGAGGAGAGAAGAAAGAAAGAAAGAAAGAAAGAAAGAAAGAAAGAAAGAAAGAAAGAAAGAAAGAAAGAAAGAAAAGAGAAAAGATTTCAGAAGGCACTAGCACAGCTCAGAGGCCTTGGCCGCAGTGCTCTTAAACTTCACTTGGTTGCTTTCCTGCTCTGCTGCCCACTTCTCCAAGCTCTGATTCTCTCTGATCACTTATGTCTTCTTTTCCTGGTAGATTGCCTTTTTCACTCTCTCCTTCTTTTGCATTAAAAATTATTTTGGCTTCATAGCTTCTGCTTTGAACATGCTCCTGACCCTCTGTAGCCCCACTCAGTCTCTGCTCCTGTTGCTGTAACACTCAAGGTATCAGTTTCCCATTCAGCTGACTCTAAGGGGAAGCCTGGTTTGAGCAGTTTCACTCCCTCACACCAAAACACACTAGAGGCCTAAAGGAGCCTGTGGTTTGGCCGCTCTTGAGTCAGGGAGCAATCTCTGGTCCCATCAGTTGAAATTAGGTCAAAAGAACATGTAGCTTGCATCAGAATCACTTGGCGATTGCTCTAAAGCAGTGGTTGCTGGATCCACCTTCAGATTCTGTAAAACTGGGTGGGACCCAAGAAGTTGCATTTGTGTCAAGTTCCCTGGTGGTGCTGATCCTGCTGATGTAGGTGTTTTGTAAACTGCTTTCACAGAATAAGTCCCTAGAGCTAGTCCTCAGCTCCTAACCTGGCGGAGGTATTTTTCTCTTTACAGTATTGGATATGTAGCAGGCACTGTAATGACAACTTCAATACAACCTATAATTATCCTTGCTTGAACTTACCATCTGTTTAGCTTCCTGGTGATCCTGGAAATCAGTGACTGAAGAGAAGAATCAGAGTGACACCAAAAGAAACTTAGAGCAAGCACAAGATGTTTTATATGCACTGGAAAAGAGAAAGGAATGATATACGAAATTACTATTATGGATTTTGTAGCTTTATTATTCTCAAAGTAAAATAATGAAAGAGAAGAACTTTTTCAGGAGTGAGAGCTCAGTTGTAAAGGGAGGATAGATGGGTATTTCAGATGCTTCTGCAATAGCAGTTTGACTTGTAGTACCCATTTCTTTAGAAAATGACATGTCAGGATACTGCTACGAAGGTCATGCATCAGCAAAGGAAACTGCAGAGTACGTGATGTAAGCATCCTGTGCATCTTTGAAAGGTGCTGTTGTACATCACCTTCTCAGGCTTTAGCCACTGCCAAACATAGAATGAATTCTGACTTCTCGCAATCCTTTGATTTCCAGGAGTTTGTGACCACAACTTGTGGGATAACACCTCTACTCGGAGCAGCCTTGCTTCCTGGAATGGAAAGAGTCAGCGGCAAAGATCAGGCTTGGAGTTCTCATTAAATATGTGTAAGTCTGTTTCCTGTCTTTGCCTGCTTCCTAGTACTGCTTTATTGAGGTCAAGTATGCAAGTATAAGAAGAGAAATAAACACTAGATGAGCCTGGCTTAGCGGCGCATGCCTGTAATCCAAGCACTTGGGAGGTAAGGGCTATAATTCCTGCACTTGGGAGGTGGAAGCAGGAGGATCAGGAGTTCAAAGTCATCCTCAGTTTGAAGACACTGAGACCCTATATTAAGAAACCAAAACGGTCTTAGAGAGATGGTTCAGCAGTTAAGAGCAAGCACTCCTCTTTTGGTGGATCCAAGTTCAGCTCCCAGCACCCATATTGGACAGCTCATAATCAGCTTATAACTCCAACTCCAGGGGTTCCAACGCCTGCTTCTCCCTCTGTGGGCACCTGCACACATGTGGCATACACTTACAAAAATCACACACAGACACACACACATATACATTAATAAAACATTTTTTGATCTTTAAAGAAATCAGAACAAGAATCTGGTGTGGTGGTGCACACCTTTAATTTCTAGCACTCAGGAGGCAGAGGCAGGCAGAATTCTGTAAATTCAAGGCCAGCCTCATCTACATAGTGAGTCCCAGACCAGCTGGGGCTGCAGGGAGATCATTTCTCAAAAAGACCAAAAAAAAAATCACAACAATAATAGAAATTAAAAAAACCCAAGATGATATTTACATAGTATCACTTTCTTTCTAAGACATTTTATGATTTCTGAAATCTGGATACATCTTATAAACTTGAATACTTATAATTTGTTAGCACTCCCTTTTTCCCTCAAAAATTATTTTAAATAAAGATATATATATATGTATATTTCAGTAAGTGGTTTTTGAATAAAGAGAAAATGACTTTTTATTCCTCTCATTGACAAAGGATGTATGAATTCATTTTCTTTCCTTGCTCTGATATCTTGTAATTTGAAAATGTAGTCCCCCAAATAGAATGTCGCCTATGCTACAAGAGAATACTTGGGCAGGCAGAGTAGTGCCCCTCCCCTGAGATGTCCACATCCTCACTAGAACTTTGCAGGTGTGGTTAAGTTAGGCTCTCTGAGATGGGGAAATTAAGTTGAATTCTATGACATTACAATAAGTAATGCAATAAATGTCTTGGCTGTGGTCAGAGAAATAAATAACAATACAAACATGGTCAAAGGTATGCAAAGTTGTTGGTTTTGAAGGGACTCAAGAGCCAACGGATGTATTTGGCCCTAGAAACCATTGATTAAGGCCTTACAGTATGCTCAGCACTTTACATAGATCATACTGCAGAATCTCAATCATGATTCTAAGCTCGCTCATCCCCCGCCCCCCGGTTGGAAATGACAAGAAAACAGATTTTCCTCAAGAGCCCCAGAAAATAACACAACCCTGCTAAAGGTTTGATTTTGTCCCTATAAAACCCATGTCAGAATTCTGACCTGTGGACTTGTAAAATAACACATTTGTTTTGCTACTGGATTTGTGATTCTTTGAATGGCAGCAGAAAGAAAGTAGGCTGAATATGTGGTTCAGTTCTTGAACTTTCACAAGGTACAGGATGGAGCTCACAGGCAGAAGGGCCAGCAGACCCACAGGTCTCCATTTTCACAGCATCCTTGGAAGAAGGAGGCAACCTATATCCCAGGAGGAATTCTGTTCCTCAACCTCTCCCCCTTACTCTTCTTATTTTTTTATTTATTATTTATTTATTTATTTATCATTTATTATTTTCTAGGAAAGTGTGAGAGTGACTTTGTATGGGGCAGGAGTGACAATAACCATCAGGGTCCAGGTACAGAGATTCTGAGCTCAGTAGTGACTGAGGAGAAGACTAAGAACTAGAGTGACACCAGAAAAAATTTGGAGCAAGTACAAGATGTTTTATACACCTTTGGAAAGAGTGAGGAAGGAATGACCTAGGAAACCCTCATCATGGGTCTCTCTAAGGTCCTAGCTTTCACAGTGTTTGAGGTCAAATAACATGAGAGAGAAGAGTAGGGCTCAGCTGTTTTGGAGAATTCATAGGAATATCAACTGCCCAGTATTTGGTAGACCTTGGGTGTCTCTGAAACCATGGGACATTTCAGACATCTTGCCAAGAGACAGGAAGCTAGAGGCTCTAGCCAGTTCTGGTCAGACAATCTGCACCTCTGGAGTCTTTTCCTGGGGCAGTCTTCATAGTCCCTTATTTACAAGTGTGATGGCTTTGTGTATAGAAAGCAAGGTAAATGCTGTTGATTCCTTAACTTCAGCATCCTCAGTCCCCTGGAGGGCTGCTTAACAGCAGACTGCTGTCTACCTGCTGCCCCTGCCCTAGGAACTTCTAATTCAGTAGATCCAAGTTGCAGCTTGAGAATTTGCATTTCTACCAATTTCTTGAGTAATGCTGATGCTGCTGATCTGAAAGCTTCACTGTGTGAGCAGTAGGTACAACTAGGGAATCAGCCAATCCTTGCCACTTTTAATTGAATGAGGTCAGGCAACTTTCTTGAATTTTAGAATTTAAATTCTTCGTCTATCAAATAGGGTAAATGCAATCCATTTTTTAGAATCATAATTGAGATTCAGCAGGATGACCTATGTAAAGTGTTGAGTATGCTGTAAGGCCTTAATAAATGGTTTCTAGGGCTGGCAAGATGGTTCAATGGGCAAAGGCTAAAGATGCATGCCATACAAGCCTGGTGACCTCAGTTTGATCCCTGGAATCCCATGTAAAGGTGAAGGGGAGAACTGACTCCACAAAGTTGTCCTCTGACCTCCACATGCCTATTATAACATGTGCATCCACACATACACGAATAAACTTAAGATAAGTGATTTCTAGTATAATGCATTTATCTTTGTTGTTCTGATTAAAGAAAAGTCACTAAGTATAAGAAACCTACAAGCTCCCCATAGGCACACTGATGGATAATAAATGTGCCCTCCCCAGCTCTCTCCTCCCCATGATCGGAACTTTCCCCAAATCTCCCAGCCTTATATTATCATTTTGTTTTCCTCAATAAGGACTCCCACAAGAAAATGTCTGAATAAAACGCTTCACACATACAACCGGATGAAGAGGAAGCAAAAAGTTTTCAAATATTTTGTGAGAACTTGTCTAACAATAGAAAGAGGAAATTCATTTGGGGTTTGATGCAATGACTACAGAAATGAACAGAAGTAAATTGGGCCAAGAGCAAATTAATTTGACCATAATTTCAGAGAGAAAAAGGAACTATGCCACGCTCCCCTGGGAAATCTAACAAGAAAGTCAGGACTTAGGTTCTTTTATTTTTTTCTTCCTGTTCTAGAATAAATAATTGATATTAACATCATGTGAGCAATAACAAAAATGTCACCCCTGGAAAGAGTCCATTTTTTTTTAACTGTGAGGAACTCTTCGTCTGGGTCACAGCAATGGAACAGGTTAGGACATTGGGAAACTAGCACGTTCCTGTGCTTTCCCTGTGGAAACTTTTCATGGCGAAAACTGGCTATTATTGATGGATAAGCTAATAACTCAGTGGAGTAAAACTTAGCTACTTATTGTAAGTAGTGGATTAGAACTTTAACCATATCTTCTGCTTGAGAGAACATAATGAAGAGCTAATTAACAGAACAGGAAGCATTGCTAAGTCAATTTAGTATTCTAAATTTCTAGTGATCTGAGAGCTGATGTACTGAGCTCAACTGTACTGATGTTCTTGGCTCAATGTAGTCTCTACTTGGCTGTGTGATCTGGAAGGATCAATGAGTGTCAGGGGGAAGAGAATAACCTTGTATGCCAATCCTTAGGGTCTGGCTCTCTCTCTCTCTCTTTCTCTCTCTCTCTCTCTCTCTCTCTCTCTCTCAAAAGTATATCTGTCTATCTCTCTAGTTTTGCTCTCTCTCTCTCTCTCTCTCTCTCTCTCTCTCTCTCTCTCTCTCTCTCTCTCTCTCTCCCCTCCCTCCCCCTCTCTTTCTCTCTTTCCCTCTCTCTCTCTCTCTGTGTACATGTGTGTATATGTGTGTGTTTTGAGACAAGGTCTCTCATTGGCCTGGAATTCACCAAGAAGACTAAATTGTCTCGCCACCGAGCCCCAAGAATCCACCTGTCTTCACTTCCCCAGCACTGAGATTACAAACGCACGCCACTGTGCTGGCTTTTTTATATAGATTCTGAGGATCAAACTCAGGTCCCTGTGCTTGCAAGGTAAGCACTCTACCACCTGAGCTACCTCCCTAGTCCTTGATGCTGATTTTTATTTTTTTTACATTTCATCAGCAATAAATAAATTTTAAAAATAAAAGATAAGATCGCTGAAATTTCTAAAACTTTTACTATTAAATATTTTTTACTTTTTTGAGATAGTCTTGCTATATAGCTCAGGCTGGCCTGGAATTCAGGATCCTCCTGCCTAGGCCTCCCTGAGTGCTGGGATTATGGACACATGCCACCACACCTCACCTGAATATCCTTTCATAGCACTTACTTTTCAATCATTAATCATCAGGGAGATCTGACTCTAAAAACTTTAATGAGACGTCGACTCTCAACAGTCAGAATGACTGCCACATGAAAGAAGAGATAGCAAATGCTGGCAAGGCTGTGGGGAAAGAGGAACTCTTACACATAGGTGGTGGAGTATAAATTAGTACAACTATTATGGGGAAAAATGAAAGAAGTTTCCTAAATCTATGAAAACTAGAATATCGTATAATTCAGCAATCCCAGTCACCAACCATATACCCAGAGGATATGAAATTTGTTTATCAAAAATCTATGTGCATGGATCAGTGAGATGGCTAAGTGGGTGAAGGCGCTTGATACCAATGAGCCCGGCAACCTGAATATCACCCTGGGACCCACGTGGTGGAGGAAGAGAACCAGCTCCTGTAGGTTATCCTCTGACCTTCACATGTGCTCTGTGCCGCATATTTGTCTGCACACATGTGGCCACGTTATCAGTCTAGGGATAAGGTTGACTTCAAATTCTTAGCATATTAAAGAGTTAAAAGGCAGGAAAAATCTCAGACCAGCAGAGAGTGACAGGCAAACGTACCTTTGTTGAAACATAGTGTATCCCATCCATGCACATAAAGAATCACACACATATACACATACTTATACAGGAAGATAAAGTTCCCTACAAGTGGAGAGGGGACCCAGAAACAGAAATTCCAAATCCCCCCCTGAGAAGGGCCTGGTTATTAGTGGTTTCCCCTACCCTAATTTTGGAATAATCAACTTAAAACAAAGAATTGGGTGATGACAGGTCATGGCACCAAGCTGAGCTATGTCCAGGACTACATCCTGATGGAGTTTTAAAAAACAAACAAACAAAAAACAAAACAAAACAAAAAAACACCTTCTGAGGGGCAGGAGAGACAGCTCAGTGGTTAAAGACACTGCCTGCTCTTGGAGAGGACCAAGTTTGCTTCCCAGCACCCACATGGTGACTTACAACCATCCATAACTCTAGTCTCAGGGTATCTAATACTCTCTTCTGGCCTCCTTGGGTACTGCATGCGAGTGGTGCACTTACATACATGCAGGCAAAACACTTACACAGATAAAATAAAAATATCTTGAAAAATAAATAATAAAGCCTTCCTGACAGACATTATTACTTCTCAGTCACCCTGTCTGCTCGTTAGGGATTAGCCCTTTACACAAATGTACATACATACTAAGTAAATAAATGAAATGAAAAAATAAAATCAAGATAGCTACATTCCTATGTTTATAGCAGTGTTAGTCACAATAACCAGGCTTTGGAATCAACCTAAAAATCCAACAACAGATAAATGGATAGAGAAAAATATAATATACATACAATGGGTTGTCACTCAGCCATTAAAAAGGATGCAGTCTTGCCATGTGCAGCAATATGAAGAGATCTGGAGAGCATTATATTAGGTAAAATAGGACAGACACAGAAAGCCAAATACTGTATACTCTCACTCGTGTGTGCAACCTATAGAAGGCGATTGTATAGAAGTAGACTTTGGCTAGTGATCACCTGAGACTGGAAAGGGGAGGCTGGGACTAGGTTGGTCAAGAGGCGCAAGCTATGGTTAGCAGGAGGAATGAGTTCTAGTGTTTGTTGTACAACAGGTGACTATAGTTAAACATAATGCAATATGTTTTCCAAAATAGCTAGGAGATTTTTTGAATGCCCTCATCACAAAATGAATATTTTCAGTAAAAGATGTGCTAATTACCTTCATTTAATCGATACATAGATTATATACATGCAGCAAATCATCATGTTGTACCCCATAAATATGGACCCTTATGATATGCGAGTTACAAAATAAGACATATTCCTTTAAAAAGTACTTTTCAACCCAAGGACTTTATAATGTGAGAAACTCTCCTATCTAACACATTGCTCTTGTCTAATCCTTGCACCTCTTGGCCAACCTAGTCCCAGCCTTCCCTTGTCAGTCTGTGGTGATCACTAATCAAATGTCTACTTATAGTTATTTAATAAAATGACTTCGCTTGAAAGGGGCAAGCTTATGTTAATAAAAAGGACTGTATGGGGATAGGGATGTAGTTCAGTTAGTTGAGTGCTTGCTCAGCATGGATAAAGCCATGGGTTGGATCCTTAGTACTGCATAAAACTGGGCATGGTAGATGTACCTTTAATTCCAGCTCTTGGGTGGTGAAGGATCAAGAGTTCATGGGAGGAAAATACTATGATGGTACTAGGTGAACAGGTAAGAGTTTGAAGGCTCATAGAATTATACTTGGGCATTTGATGGACATTTGGATTATTCCCACATTTTGTTTATTCTGAGTAGTGCTGCTCTGAACATTCATGTACAAGGTTTATGTGGATGTCATGTTTTCATTTATCTTGGGTAGATATCTAGAAATAAAATAATCTAGGGATTTAGACTCCCTTTTATGTGTGTGTGTTAGCTTTCTTAAATCTGTCCTGTCTAGGACAAATAACTTAGTACTATTGAGTGTATCTTAATAACTTTCTGAAATGAATGAATTTGTCTTAACAAATATAGCTGAATATTAAAAAACGAGGTTTTTTTTGTTTAAACTGTATTATGGCCTGAATGATAACTTTATATGGCCTTTAGAGACATAGATATCCCATACAGATAATGATAAGAAATATATTGACTCCACATGGTTATACAATAAATACATAACAAGTATCCACTGTGTCCCAGGCACAGTGACAGGAACTGGGGCACTTATGGAATTAAAAGATGAAGGATTGGAATAATTTCGGTCTAGGGATAATGTTGACTTTAACCACTGAGCTGTCTCTCCTGCCCCTCAGAAGGTGTTTTTTTTTTTTTTTTTAAAAAAAAAAAACTCCATCAGGATGTAGTCCTGGACATATCTCAGCTTGGAGCCATGACCTGTCATCATCCAATTCTTTGTTTTAAGTTGATTATTCCAATTTCTCTTTTTGAGACAGGGTCTCACTGTAGCCCCAGCTGGTCTAGAATTTGATATGTAGACCAGGCTGGCCTTGAACTCACAGAGGTCAGCCTCCTCTGCCTCCCAAGTGCTGGAATTAAAGGCGTGTGCCACCACACCGGCCTCAGAAATTATTTTAAAGTCTACTTGTGTGTTCTAAATTCTGCTTTAATCTCTTTATCGTGTACCTTGTGGGTATTAATATTTGCCAAATACACATCTTTAATAGTCTGTCTCATCTATAAGCAGAAAGTTTTTGGTACTTCCTGAACAAGATTCCTAAGAAAATGATGGAAGACCAGGAGGCTCCTCATCAATAGCAATTGATTTAAAACAAATTATACTTTTTCCTCATTTCTCTGATATTTTTCTGCTTCTAAAAACGAAATACAGAAAATAACATTTATAATTTAATGGCTGCTATTAAAACTTTACTTGTGGATTAGGAGTTTTTCCATAAAATATCTGAAGTGGTTTCCTATGTTACTTATCCTGGAGCATAGATTAACATGTCACTAGAATTATTATGGCTTCAAAACAGTTCAAAATAGGTTAGCATTTTTCCTTTCTCTCTACTTTTCTTTTTAATATCGGTGCCTCTTCCCTTGTGATATGCTCTAAAATAAGTTGAGAGGAAATAAAGGCTAATTTAATCTAAGAACCTAGTTTCTAATACTGATTCGAGGTCAAATCAAGCATGTTCTTCTTTTAAAAAAAAAAAGAGAGTGAATGTAATACAAAGATTTTTTTCTTTTTCTTTTTTGAAAATATTTTTTTTATTATTTTTATGTGCATGAGTGTATTGCCTGCATGTATGTAAAAAAGTGCACCTGTGTCATGCCCAGAGTTCAGAAGAGGGTGTCAGAGCCTCTCGAACTGGAGTTACAGGCCATTGTTAGCCACCATGTGAGTGCTGGGAATCAAACCTGGGTCCTCTGCAAGAGCAACCAGTGCTTTTAACAGCTGAGCCATCTCTTCAGCCTGTTTTTTGTTTTTTTGAGACAGTCTCCCTATAGCTCCAGCTGCCCTGGAACTCACAGAGATCTCTTGCTTCTTCCTCCCAAGTACACCATACCCTGTTCTGCAAAGATTTTTTAAATAGCAGCTTCTCTTCCTACTTCAATAACAAAAGCAAGATGAACTTTTTCACCTTTTCTGAAAACCAAACAACTTCTCAAATAACATACAGATTAAAAATAATTGGCTAAGTCTTGCCAGAATTCTTTTTTATGAAAGAGCAAATACATTTACTTTCTACTAAATGAAATCTTTTCATTCTGCTTTGTTCCAATGTTTATTCCTGTACAGACAAAGTTGAATATACAGAACCTTGGGGGGAAGCGGTCTTGCTTTTCTGTCAGTGGGATAATTTTGAAAATAATCATTGTTTTCTTTTAAATACTATATTTTCAATGTTAAAGTACATGCACTTGTTTTCTTTATGCATTTGTTTTATGCTTTTTCTCTTTACAGAGTGGCTCAATTGCCTCAAGGACAATTTCTTCTGTTTCTTAATGCAGTCCAAATGTTGAGTCAGGCCTAGATTTTTATATATTTACTTTCTTCTTCTCCCTCCTTCTCTTTTATTCCTCTTATTTTTTCTCTTCTGCCTCCTGAGAGGTCATACAATCTCACATGTACAACACAACGAAACAAAAACAAGACTTTGTTCTGAAGGAAAAGTTGACTCGAGAGACTGCTCAGACATTCCCTCCTTTGCTTGCTATCTACTCAACATAAATGTTTCGGTGACATATAGGACTGTCTTGATAATACATAATATGTGAATGGAGACCATAGGGTCTTGATAATATATAATATGTGAATGAAGATCTGTAGGAGTGGAGGCGAAGTCATTGAGGATGGCCAGAAAAGCCTATCTGGGCTGTTTGCTCAGTCATAGCTGGGAGATCTGCAGACCTGAAAACCAGAAAAAGAAACAGAGGGTATGGCATGAAGACCCAGCTGGTGGATACAGTCTCTGATTTAAAAGCAGCCAACCTTCCTATTTATGATCCTCTAGGCTTCATGGTTTAAATTCCTCTGGGAGGAAGATAGTGAGAAAAAGACAGACAGCAAAAATGCTTACATTTTACTGTCTAGAGTCCTCCCAGTGCCCAGCAGAGCACCTGGTAAAAGAGGGAACTACTCATTCAGCATCAGTTTAATACTAATAGCCCAGCACTTCATGAACCAAGCCCCCCGCCCCCAGTCCTACTTCTCTGTGCTATTCCTGCCTGACGTTTGTTGCGTCAAATGCTCCATCTGGATTGAACTCATAATACAAGTTACTCACATCCTAGAACTACTATTAGAGGGTAATAAGACTTAAAATCTGGAAACAAAAGAAATTGGGAACAGAATTTGCTTAAGTCTGTATACAGTGGTGTAGGACAGGAAGTAAAAAAAAAAAAAACTACAGATTCTACTTGATTGGTGACTGAATTAAGTAAAATTCAATGCCTGGGTTAGTGACTAGGTTTCTTGATCATTAACCTTCTTCGTACATAACTGCAAAACTCTCACAAAATGAAATCAAATATCTATAAATATTCATAGTATTTAACACATTAGACAGGTATGAATAAACAAATGTGTAATATTTTTAGGTTATATAGTTGGGAAACTTCTGAGATAGCATTTCAATACCATGAGATTTCACTTTGTGAAATCTTTGTCTGAATAAATTATTTCTGCTGGGCCTGGTGGCTACTGCCTTTAATTCCAGCATTTGGGAGGTAGAAGCAGGCAGATTTCTGTGAAATTGAGACCAGCCTGGTCTACATATCGAGTTCCAGGCCAGTTTGGGTTACAGGGCAATCCTGTTTTAAAAACAAACACACAACCCCCAAAAACCCTTTTGGGACTGGAGAAATGGCTCAGAGGTTAAGAGCTCTGGTTTTTCATGCAGAGGACCTGAGTTTGGTTGGTTCCTGGCACCCACATAGCAGCTAATCTGGTTCCAGGAGGATCTGATGCCCTCTTCTGGCCTCTGTGGGCATTGCATGGTATGGGTGCACTTACATACATGCAGGCAAAACACTCATACACATAAAATTTAAAAAATAAATAAATAAAAATTTTAAAATTATTTCCCCAGATGCTGCAAAATGATTATATAAACTAAAAAAAATTTTTTTCCTACATGGATTCCTGAATTCTTCTATAAAGAAGAGCTTTATCCAAATGTGCTGGCACATGCCTGTGATCCCAGCATGGGGGAGGCAAAGAATCTCAAATTCCAGGTAAATTGGGTTATATAGTGAGACTCTGTCTCAAAACCATAATGAGAACAAGAAAATTGCTTTGTGTGTCCCGTTTGACATCCAGATTTCATTTCTGCTCAAATAGCAGGACAAAGCAATAAAACATTTCAAGTTTCCAGTTTCTACTTCAGCTATTTAGGATGACAGTGTTGCAGGTGGCAGGCAGGAGACGAGGGTGGATCTCTTAGTTCATAGTAAACCCCTGGATCTGAATGCATCTCAGGAAAATAATGTGTAAGAAATTAACAGGTTTTATTCACTTATGGGATTCCATTCAATGTTGACACTATTACCATCAGAGACAGTATAGCTGCCATTTCCATGTGGAATAAAGTAGCAGTGACTGTTAATTTTTGCATTTTTTTTCAGTGTATGCTAAACAAATACTCTAGCACTGACCTACAACTCTAGCCCAGTTATCATTTGTAGCTCTTATGCTGCCTGCCTGATGTTGTCATTCATACTTTCTTCAAGTTCCATCTAGACACAAAGCGGCCAGCAGCCCCTTTTACATTCCACAGATAGGACAGCAAAAGTAGTGTCTCTAACTATTGATATTTTCTCTTAGCATTACAGGGTGCCCAGAGTCTGGATTCAGAAACACCTTACTTTTCTAAGCTCCATATGAAATTGTTCTCTTCTGTTATTGTTTGAATAGCAGCTCTATTTTCCCATCAAAGTAGAGGGTTACATGTCTGCAGGTTATTTCTGTTGCCTACTCTTGGAGCCCAGAGAGTTAATGACCTTCTGGCCAATGATAGTCGATCACACCAGGTAATAACAAGCTAGCACCAAGATATATCAGATTCTATGGTTTGAGTGTCAGACACTGTTTTGCTATTTAAGGGCAACTTGGAGAAGCTATTAACTAAAACACTCAGATCTCGTTGAGTCTGATAGTCATCTTGGACTCAGTGATGGGAATAGCACTGCTCCAGCAAGCTGGCATTTGGTTTGGGGCTGAGTATGGTGTCAGGATAAATCATTATATTTCTAGCCTTGGTGATTAGCATCTCTTGTTTTGGTAAAGCTCAGGTGAGCTTTGAAACCTCTTTCACATCCTATAACTCATTGACTCAGTGAGTTGGCAGGGCAAGGATTAGTGGCATTATTCACACAAACAAGGAATCAAACAGCCTGGATATTGAGGGTGTAGCTGAATGTCAGCTCTACTTTTTCTGATCCCTTGACATATCTTGCTTTCTTTAGCAGAAGAGCACCTGAGGGTAGACTTCTCAGCAAGAATTTAGTCTCAGTTTTCAGCTGTGTACTGCTGATAAAAAATGTTTCTATTTGTGGCCGGGTGTGGTGGCACATGCCTTTAATCCCAGCACTCAGGAGGTAGAGGCAGGCGGATCTCTGTGAGTTCAAGGGCAGCCTGGTCTACATAGTGAGTTCCAGAACAGCTGGGGCTCCAGGGAGACCCTGTCTCAAAAAGACCGAAAAAAAAAATGTTTCTATTTGTAGGGCTTCTCTGGAGTAGACTGCTGTGCTAGTTTTGGACTTTCTTTAGACTCACCATATAACACTGCCTTGATTATGATTCTGCAAAGCCACCTGAATTTCCTGAATGGGCATTTCAAAGATAAAGTCATAAATGACTATTTTTATGCTTGCTCACCATCTGTGTGTGTGTGTGTGTGTGTGTGTGTGTGTGTGTGTGTGTGTGTGACACATGTGTGTTCGCATTTGGAGGCCCAAAGTTGATGTTGGGTTGTCTTTGATCACTGTCCACTTTATTTACTAAGGCAAGGTCTCTCACTGAACCCAGAGTTTGCCAATTCCAGCTTGTCTAGCTGGCCAGCTTGCTCTGGGGATCCCATCTCTGCCTCTGAAGTGCTGAGATTATAGGCAGCAACCACCCTGCTGGGCTTGTACCTGGGTTCTAGGGATCTGAAGTCTGGTCCTCATGGTTTTACAGCAAGCACCTTACTCATGAGCTGTTTCCCCAGCCTTTGAGTTGTAACCTTAGGAATCAGATTTTCAGTTTTCTAGATGAACACTGTCCAATAGAATGTAATATGAGCTTTAGACTTACGTTTTAGCTTCCTAGTATGCACATTTAAAAATGAAAAGCAGGGAAAATTAACTTCAATAATGTAGTCCAATAAATCTCAGATATTGTAATTTCAACATGTAATCAATGTATGAATTATCAAGGTTTCTGTGGGTTCTTTTCCTAAGCTTTTGAAATTCACTATGCATTTTATAGCTACTTCACTTCTCAGAACTAGTCACATCTTAAGTGCCTAAATGGCTATCATTTGAGATGCGAGTCTAGAAAAATTCTTGCTGGGAAAAAATATAGCAGAGAAGCAACAGCCTATTTTCCTCTGCTTATAAAGAAGAACAAGTGTGCAAGCTACACCTTCATCCTTATCATCATCATCATCATCATCATCATCATCATGTGTCTGTTGTACATCATAAGAAACCTCTTTACATCACAATAAAATTGGCAAAATTACTTTTCTGTGGTCTAGCAGCTTTCAGATCTTGCCAGATATTTACTAGTACTATGTGCACATACAGGCAAAGAAAACACCATGATCTGAGCAGGTTAAAAGTCTTGCACACTCAGAAAATATGCTTATATTGCCCTCTGTATGACCGACACGTTATTAAAATGTTTTAACAAACTTTTTTTGCACATCTACAAAAATGTATAGACCAAAGAGTAAGTCCTTTTGAGTCAAGGGAAGTAAGGAATACAAATATAAATAAGACATGGTCTATTCCTTCAATGAAACTCTGGGAGAGAAGACAGTGGATAAAGTACGTAGGGGACTTGTGTCTGCTGTTTGGTGAGGACAAAAACTGGCTCTCAAATATGACTAAGTATTCTTTTGGAAACTCACATTCCAGTTCCAATGTTTCTGAGTTAAAAGTGCATGAAATAATTCCCCTTCTCCTTTACCAGTTATATTATCATAGACTGATTTGTTGAATTTGTTTAAGAAGGTGGAGTCAAAGATCCTTGGAAAATAGAACAAGCTGCTTTGATAGGGGTAAGGGATAGGACAGATATGAAGAGTACAGATTCTTTTGTGATGGCAAGTTTGGGGTTTTCTGATGAAGGAAGCTTGAGGCTTTAGATACTAGACTTAGAATTTATGTATCAGGCACACTGGCCACCAGTGTGTTAACATATGGGCCTTTGACTTCTCATGGGTTAAAGAAAAGATTCATTAATAGGAACTGATGAGATGACACACTTAAAGAGCTTAGCATAATGCCTGGCATACAATATGCACCCAATAAATGTCAGTAATTGTTAGCTTGGGCACTAAATAGGCTAATGATTATTAGCTATTTTGCTCCCTTCTGTTCTTAAAGTTTCATAAGACTTCAGACAAGACTCTTGTATTAAGCAATCGGGAAAGAAAGTAGGCAAATTCTAGTGAGCACAGTCTTCTCTAAGACTGCAAAACTGGGGCAAAGACATGAAAATGATTTTCCTAAGAGCTCAGAGGGTGCTCCTAAAATGAGGAGGGAGGGCCTTCAAGGAAGTGGTGGTGAATGTTCCAAAAGGCAAGGACTTAGTACAGTTACACGTTGATGCTGCAATGAGACTGCAACTACTTAAGTCTTCACATCATGTTGGGACGTTAACTAGATTCCTCTAGGCCCTCGGTCCTGCACCTGCCACGCAGGGATAATAAACCCAGAGTTGGTAGAACTCAATAGCATGATGCACTAAAAAAGTACACGAGGTCTGGGCTCAGTTAACACCACCATTTATCAGTATTATTACGATTGTTGTTAGTAGCAGATCTCATGTTGCAGCAGACACTGCCTAAGATACAATGATGCGTTTTGGCGTACCATCACGAACCAGCACCTGGCACAGTGCATGGCACCCATCTGACCTGGTTGAAACCCATTTCGCCCCAGATACACTACCCACCCCGTCCCCCGCCCGCACCCCCGCCGGAGATCCTTGGATCTAGTTCGCCTAGCCTGGAGGCACGCATCTCAGTGCGAGCGGGTGTTTGGAAGCCTTTCCTTTTCCAGTTCGCTGTTTATTTACTTAAGTATTTACAGCTTCCAGGAGCAGAGGGGCAGCTAGAAGCGGGGTCAGGTCTGAGGTCGCGGTTTGTATTTCTTTTCCGCCTGGAGATCACAGCACTGGCAAGTCCTGAGTTCCTTCATTTGTTCCTCTGAGAGGGTTGCATTTACCTCCTGTGGTGCGACGGGAGACACTGGCAGCTTGGATTCAGAAAAGCGCTCTCAGGCAACTTGCTTGTGTCCCCTCTTCCGTGGACAGTCCCACTCCCAGACTTACTGTTTCGTGCGAACACTAGGAGCAGCTTAAAGACAACCTTGCTCCTTTAATCCGTGACCGCAAACACTGGCGTTTTTGTGCCTTGGATTTCTGAAATTCTTGGCTCCTGGACCCAAGACGGGGGCAGTTAATCGTTAGTAAAAACTTCCCCAGAGATCCGAGCTCCAACTCCCTCTCCCGTCCCCTGGTGACACCTGGACTCCCAGGAAGTGGTGGGGACAGGCGAAGGGGAAGAGATCCAAGGGATGGGGGATGCCGGGCAGGGGTAGCTTTGAATCGCTATCTCCAAGCCTGCTTAATCTGGTCCTTAGACACGGGTTCCGAGCCCAGGCTGCCCAGCGGACGCCCCCCCCCCCCCCCCCCCCCCCCAAAAAAAAAAAAACAGGACATGATCGATTGAGAGCAGAATTCTTTACCCACCCAGGGCATTCTGGGACTTGTAGTCCCTTCTCACTGCCTCAGGCGCCCGCAGAACTTGGGACTTGGACTACATTGCCCAGGGAGCTTCCCGGCCTATATAAGCCACTGGGAACCGCTTCAAAGTGCAGTAACCATGTGGATGTGCTGCTGTTAGCGTTTCCTCAAGCCTGCCGGGGTGGGAGGAGAGGAGGAGGTGGTGGTGGTGGTGGAGGAGGTAGGGGGTGGAGAGAAAGAAAGCGCTCGCTGAGAGGAGGTGTGGGTGTTTCGCTTCCATCCTAACGGAATCAGCTCCTTCTTCGCGGACATGGGATTGCCCAGCGGCTGCTAACCCCTCTCTTCGTCCTGCTCCCCCAAACCGGCGTGGCTCCCAGGTCACCAAGGTAGCTGCTGGGGCCGGGCGGAGGGCTCTGGGAGTTGGCACTGACCCCCCCTGGGCGCCGAAGTTTTTGCCCTGCTCTCTGGGAGTTTGGTGGCTTTGTATGCACTTGGCATGTATTTTGGGGTTTCTTTCCTTGCGAGCAGTTTTGGGGGAGGTCTGATTTCAGGCTTAAGCAACCTCAAATGTCCTGGACTCCAGTGACCGGCTTTGAGAGACCCCCCCCCCCCATTCTGTACCGAAATGGCATTCCCTCAAGTTGGAAACTGTTGAAGCAGCTGCAGGAAATAGTGCCCCCTCTTGGGGGGGGGCACACACTTGAGGGGGTGTCATATATGAGCCTTCTCAAGGAAGCAATCTTTCTAAAAATGTAGCCCTGTCGCACTGCATGACTGGTGGAATAATGCATGCGTGGGGGCCCCTGTGGGGAGGGTTTTAAAAAACGGAAGAAAACCGGGGGAGCGGTGTGGGAAGAAGTGTAGACGAAGCTCGTGCCCAATGAGGATGCAGGTTCCGGATACTTGGCCTCCACGCGGGGAAACAAGTGCTTTGGGGCTCTGCCTAACACTTCTCTTAGTTCCAACCCTCCCGCCCGTTCGAAGTTTGTGCATGCTTGATCTTACCTTGTTAGTAACGCACTGGAAAAAAGCAGTTACTGGTAATCTTGGCGCAAGAGATCCCACCAACTTGGCTGCTAAGTTTGGAGGTGTCTGTGTGTGTTGGGGGTGGGGGTGGATCACTGCAGGGAAGGGCTAAAGAACATGAAAGCCTGGTCTTGGGAGCATTTCTGTTAGAGACCCTTGGGAGATCTACTCAGTCTTCTTTCTTTGTAAATATTTAGGAGCTGACTACCCAGGAGCAGGATTCGCATCCCTGGCTGGGCGTGCTTTTGCCTGCAGAGTGCCTGACCCGGGTCAGGTGAGTGTGGAAGCCGAATGCTGTAGTTAGTAGTGAGTTTTTGTCCCATGGTTATTTTAAATCCTCTCAAAGTAAGCAGGAATGGAAGTCGAGTAGGAAAAAGAAGACTGCTTGGTTCAGTATTCACAGTTGGTCATTGGCTTTGGGGAGCAGAGATCCAGTGGACAGCCACTTTTGTTGGTGGCTCAGAATTGAAGCAGACCGTTTTTTGAGGAGGAAAAAAAAAGCAGGCCATAAAATGGAACTGTAAAGGGGTGTTCCACTGCCAGTCTGAGAAGCATGCTGATGACTTAAATTCTAGATGTAGAGGTTTTCATCTGCCAAGATAAGTAAGCAAAAGTGAAATGTGTATCTCTTTCAAAAATAATCACTTTGTTTTTTCCTACTGTGGTCGTGTGCTTAATCAGAGTAGGTTGGATTGCAAGAAATGAAAGTGGTTGCTGGCAAATTGAAAGCATAAGTTAGTGCTTGAAAAATAACACAGAAGGATCCAGGTTTGACTGGAGCCACATGAATGTCAAGGAATCTGTGCCGGTCTTGTTTTGGTGCCTGTCCTGGGATAGGGGTTGAGGTCAGCATTTCTCTGTAAACAGCAACTCCCATTATGCTCCCCCTTACCCCTTACTGCATTTCTAGACAGTGAAGCATCAGCCAGTGCATAGACACCCCTGTGGTTCCAGGTTTGGTTAACAAAAGCTTTTTCATCCGAAACGGTCAGAAGCAGAGTATACGACGGGTTAATAAATAGGGGTAGGGGAGCAGTGGGCAGCTGGTTCTTGCTAACTTCTTAAACTTTCTAAATATTTAGCTGTTCCCTGGGCTACAATCTTTGGGCTTTTCTAATTAGAGAATAGAAGCCAGATACTTCATTTTAGTAGTGTAGTGCTTTTGTTTCCTGTCGATAAGATCCTCAGGGGTTCTGGTGGAGTGGGAAGCATTTGGATATGTAAGGTTAGTTCTTTCTTGGAGTTCTTCTATAGACTAATGGCTTTATGGGCTAATGGCTGTGTGGACTGAAGGTTGGGGTTAGTCCTCTCTTCAGAGTAAGCTGCAAGCAAGGAGAAACTGGTTCACAGACCCTTGTCTTCCTGAGTCCTAAAAATAATAAGACTGCCATGTTAGGTGTTTGGAAGCCAGATGTAGAGCTATGTATCACAGAAACTCTAAGATGTAGGAAAAGAAACTGAGGCACAGAGCGTATACTTGGCAGCAAGGTATAACCCAAGGCAATGATGCCTACTGCATTCTATGCCTGCACCTAAGTTTGTGGGGTGGGAAGGAGAGAGAGGAGCTAGGAAAAATAGTAAATGCACTGTTCTTAGTGAAATAACCTCTTACTTATGTCCTACCAGTGATGAACTAACTGTACTTACCTTGATGTACAAAGGAAATGATGTAGCCACTGACAGGGATAAAAAGAATGTATCTATTTGCAGAAGGGCTTGATGTTGGGCCGAATTCATTTTGGAAAGCTTAATGTTGAAAGCCTGAATCAGGATAGTAAGAAGGAAGGAAACCAAACAACACCTACTGTTGATGTGCAGTGTTAGGCTCTTATACTTCAAGTACATCTTGATCTTCATCTTTCACTTGAAGCCATTTGAACAGGGTGAATGGGTCAGATATGTCTCCACCTGAATAATTGGAGAGTTTAAAAAGTGTCAGTTTGATCTGTGGAATGTTGCTAGCTTGGTCTATAACCTCTAGTTTGCCTGGTGGCCAGTTGTGCACAATATCTTTCTGTTTTGTTTCTTTTGGTGGTTTTGATGTACACACTTTGTGAGTGTGAGTTGAAAGTACAGTCTGCTCTTTGACTCTATCAAATCAGAACAGAAAATCCTATCAAGGTTTTCTTTTTACCAGGCAGGGAAAGTTCCTCATGTTCCAAATAAATCACTCTGGCCTCTCCATTGAGACCCATGAAAGTCATTTGGGTAGAATTATCCATTCAAACAAGGTGGTTTCCCTTTGCCATACTTCCCTGAAAAATGGGAAATGTGGGGCTGGAGAGATGGCTCAGCGGTTAAGAACACTGTTGTTCTTGCAGAAGACCCAGGTTCAAATCCTAGCACCCATGTGGCAGCTAACAACTGTCCGTAACTCCAGGCCCAGGGGATCCGACAGCCTCTTCTGACCTCCGCGGCCATTGCATGACATGGGTGCACTTACCTACATGCAGGCAATACAAGCATACCCATAAAATAAAAATAATAAATAAAATAAAAAAAGAATGGGAAATGCAATGGTTGCTTGGAAGAATTAGATTAATTCCACAAGAAAGATCTGTTGACCTTGCCCTCAAAGTATTTTCAGCTATAAAACACCAGAATCTTCAGGTGGGGGTGGGGGACGGAGAGACACTCTGAGGCTAGTTCAGGGGTGTACAATGAATTGACTTTTTGAGAACAATTTACATGGCTTTTTAGTTAATAATGAGCTCATGGAATTTCTGTCTGACTTTTTTTTCTTTATACAAGCAGCTCTTTAAAAGCAAACCAAATGAAACAAATGAAACAACAAATACCAAATATGAACAACAGAAAAAAAAATACTATCAAAATAAAAGGAGGCCTGGAGTTGGGTTTCTAGGTCAAGATGTCCTTGGATACTTCTAATTAAGGAATCTACACAAGGCCAATGCCCCATCTTGTCTGTGGTTGATTTGATCTTTTAAAATAAAATGCCTTGCATTTGCAGATTTCTATTAACTAAAGTACACTTGGTTTTCTAGCTCTTTTTTTGCTGTTGTAGTTTTTGCAAGGTCCTTTTGATGAATGCAATTAGGCTTGAAGTCAGCAGTGTGAATGACATAACTTTTATGCCTCCTTCCAGTTGTCATAGTGCTGTGGTTCTGAAACTATTGCTAATGAGGAATGAACTGAATAAACTCATGAAACCATCACCTGTTAAACTGTGAGATTTCCTAGGCTGCACAGAGTTGAAGTCATGTGCTGTGATAAATGCATTGAGCAGACTTTCACGCCTGTTAAAGTTGTGAGTCAAGTGTTTTATATTGCTTGTTCAACAGATTTCTTGAGTACCTTCTATGTGCGAACTGTGTTCTAGTGCTTGGGATATAGCAATGAGCAATCATCAATAATCAATGAGCTTATTCCTAAGAGGCTGGAGTCCTAACTTGGGGGAGGCAGCCAATATATAAACAAGTGTTATAGTATGGCAGGCAGTAAATGCTTTGGAGAAAAACATAGGAAGGTAAGGATGAATGGAGACTAACAAGAGTGGAAAAGGACTGGAGAAATGAAACCCTGTGTCTTGAGGGTGGGAATGCAAAATATAGCTACTGTGAGAGAACAGTATAGTAATTCCTTAAAAAAGAATGAAGCATAGGGCTGGAGAGATGGTTGAGAGCACTGTCTGCTCTTGCAGAGAACCTAGATTTGGTTCCCAGCACCCACATGGCTGCTAACAACTATCCAGAACTACAATTCCAGGGGATCTGACACCCTCTTCTAGCCACTGTAAGCATTGCATGACATGGGTACACATATACATGCAGGCAATACACTCATACACATACAAATAAATAAAATATAAAAATGAAGCATAGAATTACCACAGGATGTGGCTTTTCCATTTATAGGTATATACCTAAAAGAATTCAAAGCAAGGACTTGCATAATCATGTTGAAAGCAGCCTCATTTTAGCCAAAATGCCAAACAAAACAAACGAAACCCAAAATGCTTATCGATTGATATATGAATAAATAAACAAAATGTTTATGCATTTAGTGAAATAACATTGAACCTTGCAAAGGAAGAAAACTCCCACAATGGGGACAAACCATGAAAAACCTGTGCTGAGTGCAATAAGCCAGCCATAGAGGACGCACATCTGATTCTGCTAGTATGTGGTCCCTGGAGTGGTCAGGTTTGTACAGCCAGAATGTAGACTGATGAAGCCTTAGAGGCTAAAGGAAGGAAGAGTTTGATTCATAGAGAGTTTCAGTTTGGAAAAATTGAAAAAAGTTCTGAAAATGGCTAATAGTGGCACATTTTATATATGTATCACCCAAATTAAAAATGAGCAACATGAGCCTGGCATGGTGGCGCACGCCTTTAATCCCAGCACTCAGGAGGCAGAGGCAGGTGGATCTCTGAGTTCAAGGCCAGCCTGGTCTGCATAGTGAGTTCCAGGACAGCTGGGGCTACAGGGAACCCCTGTCTCAAAAAGCCAAAAAAAAAAAAAAAATTAAAAAAAAATGAGCAACATGAAATAGGATGAAGGGTATTAAGGGAGTACTTAGGAATTGGTAGTAGACGGGGTTCTTTGCTGTGGTGATGTTTGAGTAGAGCTCGAAAGGAGGTGAGCTAGATAACCACGTCCATATCTGGGCAAAGAAGTCCAGAGTAGAAAGTGCAAAGGTCCTGAGGTGGGAGATAAGGTGAGGAGGCTGGGGTGGCTGTAGTTGGGAAAGAATGCCAGGGTGTGAGGTAGGAGCATAGTCAAGGTTCAGTGGTGAAGGCCAGATTTTACAGCTCAGCAGTCATCTGAGGATTTCTAAACTCTGAGCTTCAGTGTCCTTTTCAGCATTGCTGAACTTGATTGTCCTTTCTGTAGAGACTAGACAAGCTGAGAAGGTCACATACCAGGTGGGAACCTGATATGGGGGTATGTGGGAGGTAAGGGAGGTTGGGACTGGGGAGGAGAGTCAAGATTTCTAGACTTGTCTGGTTTGTCATGTGGCCTTACCTGGCATTAAAGTTCACTTAAGTAAGGAAGGGATCTTTGTTATGAAAAGGCGATTCTACATGTGATTTGCCCAGCAAGTTCTAAGAACTAAAAGGTGATCTCAGGGGTTCAAAACAAACCTTCTACCCTGTCACCACCCTGCCATCCATCAAATCTCATTTAGGGGAATTAGCTGAAGACAGACACTGTGTTCTCAGCGTCCTTGGGGAGTGAGAAGTTCCACATCACTAATTCTCTCTGATAACTCAAGTATACCCCTTTTCAGGGGCAAACCTAAAACAAATCTCAAATTGTGTCACTGTGTAAGATGCACATGTTCATTGTCAAAACACTAGGAAGTAAAGATAAGCAACACAGTAAAACAGTAAATCCATCCTAGCCATCCAAGATTTGGATTCTCCATAAGTAAAGATTAGGCATGTATTTAAATTTCACAGTCATACAGCCCCTTCCATTTGATATCTTACTTTCTATGTGTGAAAAATCTTGAATAGTCTTTCTTGTTAGTGACATCTGTATTTTAATTTTTCCAAAAGTCTGTTGCTCAGATGGAATTTTGAGTGCTGACATGAACTGAGAGAGAGAGAGAGAGAGAGAGAGAGAGAGAGAGAGAGAGAGAGAATTGATTTCATCATGATACCATCATTTGGTTTATTCTGTCCTTTCAAAAAAACTTAAGTGAAAATTGAAGCACTATTCACCTGTAAACTCTCTTATTATAGAAGAAAATATTAGTAATAATTTAAGTCTAACATTTCTTGTTTGTTCAGAATAACCTAATCCTGTGAGGTAGATAGGGTCAAGGTGTTTTTCTGTTTGCTTATGCTTAGTGTGTGCACATGCACATGTGTGCATGTCTGTGGGCATGGACCCAGAGGATGGCCTCAATTGTCACTCCTTAGAGCCATCCACCTTGTTTTCTGAGACAGGATCTCTCACTGGTTTGTAGCTCACCATGTAGACTAGGCTGACTGGCCAGTAAGCCCCAGGGATCCACCTGTCTCCAAAGCACTGTGATTACAAACATAAGCTTCACTACACACACACACACACACACACACACCACCTGTGTACGTTCTGGGGACTGAACTCAGATCCCCATGCTTGCAAGTTAAGTACTTTACTGACTGAGCTATTTCCCCAACCCTGTTTGCTTATACTTAAAGAGAAAACTTTTACCATAAAATATTTCAAGCATATATCAACATTAGCTTCTTTTTCAATTTTTATTTGTGTTTATATGCAAGTGTGTGTGCTTGCTTGTCTGTATGTGCACCAGGTTGCATTCGGGTGCCTGAGGAGGCCAGAAGAGGGCATCAGATACTCTTGAACTTCAGTTACAAGTGGTTGTGAGGCACCCTGTATGAGTGCTGGGAATCTTACCTGGGTGCTTTGCAAGAACAGCAAATGCTCTTAACTGCCGAGCCATCCATCTGTCCAGCCCCAACGGTGCTTCTTAATATACCAAATACACACTGTATTCAACTGTTGTCAATTCATGACCAATCTTGTACCATCTGTACCTTCACACACTTCCCCCTTTAGTTTTGAACTATTTTGAAGCCCATCTTAGACATACCAGTGACTCTGTATTTTATTCAGTATGTATGCATCTTTAGGACTTGGATTCTCTATGTAGATGCATAAAGAAGTACTTATAACTCTGTAGCACCTAGCTTCCTAAGTGGTTGCCTATTGAAGTGCTCAGGGAGGGAGTACTCCTGGCAGTCAGTGGCTATAAGCCAGGAATGCTACTAAACAGCCTAAAATGTATCATAATTTGGTAGTTAGATACAGAAGCTTGGTCCAAATCAGGTTCTTTTAAATATTATTTTTGCCAAATCTACTTTGTGCCCTACAGGCCATAGTATTGTTCTTTTCAAATAATCAGTAGTGCCCCTGTTGAGCCAATCCTGCATATGTCATGCTTTAGAAGTTAGTACCACTGTGAACTTGGATTTATACATACGTTTTATGCCTCCCTTTATATAGTTATTACTTGTACTTTTCTTCTCCTCTTCCCCCCTTTTTCCTTCCTCCTCCTTTCTCCTCCTCCTTCTTCTTTGCCCCTCCTGTTTCCTCCCCCTTTCTCCCTCCCTTTCCTCTCTCCTCCTCCCTCCTCTTCCTCTTCCTCCTCCTCCTCCTCTTGTGCCTCTCCTCCCTCCCCTTCTTTCTCCAGTTTCCTCTCTCCTCCTCTTCTTCCTTCTCCTTCTCTTCCTCCTCGTTTCTCCTCTTCCTCTTCCTCTTCCTCTTCCTCATCTTTCTCCTTTACTCCTCCTCCCTCATCATACTTCCTCCTCCTCCTCCTCCTCCTCCTGCGCCTCCTCCTCCTCTTCCCGCCTCTTCTTCCTCCTTTTATCTCTCCTCTTCCTTCTCCTTTGCCCCTCCTCCCTCATCCCTTTTCCTCCTCTCCCCCTCTTCCTCTTTCCACAGGGCTTTGTGTGAAGCCCAGGCTGACCCCAAACTTTTGGTGATTCTCCTGGCTCAGCCTCCTGCATGCTGGAGTTATAGTTGTATCCCCGCTATACCCAGCCTTGTAGTTATTCTTAATGATTCCAGTGAGAGAGTGGCTGTTTAAGCTGGTTCTTGAGACTTTTTGACACATCTTAGAAGTTTCTGTAACTTTCTTACTTTCTGTGTGACAAGTTGTTCCTGGCTTATCTTTTATATTTCTTGTCCCGGACCATGAATCACTTTTTTTCACCAAGAAGCCCTTGTTCTTTAAAGAGGAAAATAACATTTACAGACCTTTGCTTAGGGTCACATAAGCATCCTTGTCCTCATCTTGTAGGTGACGGAGCAGAGATTAAAATGAAGAAAACTTAGCACATGTATATTTCTGATAACAGATATTTCCCATGTTGTGTTTGACATATTTTTGCCCATTTCAAAGGATTCTGAACGTAATCTGAACTTTAAAAAATTTGGTCTGCATTTCAGCCTTAGTGGAATGGGCCTGATATGTATAAGTAGACATGGTATTTGCACCCCACTAAGAGGTGGGGAAGTAAAATTTTGGGCCTTGATTACATTTTTACAATGAAATAAGTCAAATAGAAGACACCCAACTTCATTGCACTGATGCAGATGAGTATTTTTTACCCAAAATGCTTAAGACTAAAAGTGTTTTGAATTTTGGAGAAGTTGCATGTATGTAATGAGGTATATTGGGGTTGGAACCCATACTTCATTTGTTTTGTATACATCTCCTGTGCACAGCCTGAAGCTAACCTTACATAATTCTTCAGTGATTCTGTGAATGGAAGTAGTTTCATGGTGTGGAATTCTTCGTGTCAGCACTCAAAAAGTTTTAAATTTATGATCATTTTGATTTGGATTACCATGGCTTAACCTGTACTTGAACTGCCCGATGGATATAGTTCAGTGGTAGAACATATGCTTAGCATCTGTGAAGGAGTACCCCAGCACTTTAAAAGAAAACATAAAACCCCCATGTATACTGTAATAACTCTGTTTACAACCCCCCCTACTCATGCACGCACAGGCATGCATGTGCACACACACACTATTGAGTTGTGAGTTTAGTATTACTCTTGCAGTAGGATGCAATCAAAAGTATGAGAAACACTTTTTTTTTTCACGTTTTTCCTACAGCAGCCTTGGCTTTACCTGGAAACTTGTTAGTAATTGTACACTCTCAGGTCTCATCTGGACCCACTGAATCAGAGATTACAGTTTATTTAGCAAGGCCCCCAGGTGGCTTGTCCCTGTTAATACATCGTCTGTCCTGGAACATGCCTACTTCCTGTTTCAGTGCTCATGTTTTTTTTTTTTAAATAATTTATTGAGAATTTCATACAGGCATATAAGCATATAAGGTCTTTTGATCAAATCCATGCCCACTCCCTCCCCTCCAACTCCTCCCATATCTCCACATCACTTTCTAAAAATTTAATTTAATTTTTTATCTTTTTAAAATTATTTAATAACCACATGATTAGAAGAAGCATTTCATTACAGCAGCATTGACATATTCAATAACAATTTTCTGAGCTAGGCTCCTTCTATTTCAAAATTGGCTGTAAATTATTAGGTTTACAGTTGAATTAATACAGTTATACAATATTGTACTCCATATAAACCCTATAAGACATAAAATTAAATGAAGTTTTAAACTTCAAAAAAGATCTCCATTTCATTATTAAAATACACAGTTTCATACAGAAAAATTCATTTGTAATACCTCTATGTATCTGATTATTACTAGTCACAGTCAGTTACTTTCTGAGATCTTGGCACTGGAGTATGGATATGAAGTCATCAGATAGATGTCAAATGTAATGTTTTTCACTTCTAATTAACATGAAGCAAATTTTTATACTTCTTCCTCAAATAAACATTTTTTATTTGATTTTTTGTGTGTATTTCATACAGAATGTCCCAAACAGTCTTATTGATCTATATACCCACATCCCAAATGGCACCCTCCCATAGCGCTCCCCGCCGAGCCCATATACTCTATCATGCCATCATACCTGTTACTGTCCACTGTGTTGTCAGCACCCGCAGCCATTCCCCAGAGTTTGTCCATCTACTGAATCTAGTCAGCCTGTCTAGAATTCCTTGTTTTAGGAAAATCAGCTCTTCCTCATCTAGCAGCAATCAGTTGCCAATATTCCTTTCGATAAGATTCCCCATCACTTTTTTTCTGATAACTTTATGTATTCTTTGTTCTTTTTTTTTTTTTTTAAATGGGGCTTTTTGCTATTCTAACATTTTCCCCTCTGAAGAGGTAACCCTAAAATCTTTTAAGGATTAGATAAGAGCTCCCAAATACTTTTGACATTTTTGACCTTTGGAACAGAGTATGTTGCTAAGAGGCCCAAGGACATTTTGGCTTTTAGAAACTGGCTACTTTTCTTTGGGGTCTTTTTTTTAAACTAACTGCCTAGGCAATTCCTACCTCCTATTCTTATCACACCAACCTCTGAGGAGGTTACCCAGCTTGCAGATAGGGAATTGGGATGCAGACTACTCTAGCTTCTTCCATGCTGAATAGGGACTCAGGGTGAGACAATTGGGGTACCTCTTCAGTTGGTCTATCTAAAAAACTCCCAAATTGCATAACTCTTATCTGTAGGGGGAAAAGAAAGTCCTTGGCTGGTGAATAGGAGATGTGAAGGAGAAGTAAAGGCAAGAGTAATTAGCATTACAAGTTCTAGACAGGGAACTAGAAAAAAGTCAGAACAGGGCAATTTTCAAATGTTCATATGAGAGTCCATTGGAATTTCTTGACTAGAGCTTCCAAAAGCATGCCTTTATTGGGTTCCTCCTCATTTTTCTTTTGTCTGCAAGGCTGGACTTGAGAGTGATGGACTCAAGATTTGCTTTCAGGTATTTTGATAGCTGTTGGAGTGGTAAGGATCAGTATCAGTTCCCTGTTGAAGGCTTCTAGATAGAGGGAGAAAACAAATTTGGTCATCATTTTAGAACAATAGTGGGTTGTCTCCCTTAGCTACAGGTGGGCACTATAGTATTACAGACCAAGATTTGAAATCTTACA
Source organism: Nannospalax galili (assembly GCF_000622305.1). Classification (NCBI taxonomy): domain Eukaryota; kingdom Metazoa; phylum Chordata; class Mammalia; order Rodentia; family Spalacidae; genus Nannospalax; species Nannospalax galili. The sequence continues at coordinate 3,158,892 of NW_008356458.1, forward strand.
TCTCATTCAGGACAAAATCATCAATGAGAAATCACTGTCTAAATAACTTTTTATATGGACTTAAGCTTAATGTCTGGGAAGTGTAATCCCTTGAAGTCTTGAAGAAATATACTGATGACGTTACTCTGTGATTATACTTTCCTTTTGGGGGTTTAAGACGAGGATCTGTTCTTCAGGGGTCACATGGGCTTGGGAGGAGCCCCTGGCTCCTTTCTTTTATCAGTTCCATCTATGTGAAGATATGTCAAAGGTCCTACTCGACCATAGCTGGCTTCATTCGCTTGCAATCATGGAAGAAATGTTTCCAATCTGAGTTGACCCTCCTCTTTGTAGACTGGGCACTAATTCAAGTCCATCTGGTGGGGTCTCCATGGCCTCCCTGAACCAGAGGACAGGTGACTCACCACAGTTACAGGAAATTTAGTGAGATGTTCCATAGCCCCCTGAAACTTAGTCAACCTTGGAGGGCAAGGGGCAAAAACTATCCTTTATGTCCCTCTGACCAGATTAGCATAGGCCTCGAAGTATGGCTGTTAAATATCCAATAAGGTTAGTTCCACCAGTCTGGTACTTTTAATTACCATGTGATATGTAGATAAAGCTTGGGTACAAAAACCAAATTTTCTCAGAGAAACCTTGACTAGATATATGTTTTTTGTTCCTTAAACTAGTTGACTAAACTATGACCTTAGAAAATTTAAGATTACCTATATATTGTCTTTGTCTCATCCTTGATAAATCATAACAAACCTAAACAGACCTTCATCACTTGCTTAGGCTTTCTCATTTTTTCTGTCTATTTTGGAAAAAAAACTCCATTTTTTAACATCTTTTACATTCTCATTTTCTTCTTTAATAATTATAAGTCATAGTAACATTAACAAATAAATTTTCCATCTATTTTGAGAATTCTTTTCCTTGGGATACTAAGCAATGCTTATCCCCTTTTAAGGTTCTAGTTTCAAACCAATGAATTTACTGAGCTTACTGGATAACTGAGGGGTTGCTGAGGTGTATGAGTGACCTGAGAGTGTGCACACTGGAAAGCCTTTACCCAGCATGGGTCAAGCCTTCTCTTTCTAGCCTTCCCCAAACTCTATACTTTAGCCCTACCCAAATCTTGGAGACCATGTGTGATTAGGGCCAAATTACATACAATTGGCTAGGAAGAATGGCTGAATACTCTGCCCCTCCTTTAATGAAGGAGCACAACTGACAACAAGCCCAATTGTGACGATATTTAGCAATCAGGCACTGCTGTGAAGTCTCATCTTGTTAAAAGGACATAGAATTTAAAATGATTTGGTGCTAGGATCCACATAAGAGGGAGAACATACATCATTTTTCTGAGTCTGTGTTACTTCACTTAGTATAACAGTTTCTAGTT
>NW_008356458.1:3160457-3162749 GCF_000622305.1 Nannospalax galili
AACATGGTTGTACAAGTGTCTCTACAATAGGATGAGTCCTTTGGGTATATGCCAAAGAGTGGTATAACCAGGTCATATGGTAGGTTTATTTTTAGTTTGTAAAGAGTTCTCCATGCTGTTTCCCATAAGGGTTGCCCGAGTTTGCAATCCCACCAGTAATGGATGAGCATTCCCCCTTCTCCACATCCTAGCCAGCATTTGGTATCATTCGTTCTCTTGATCCTAGCCAATCTGGTTGGGGTAAGGTGATACCTTAGGGTGGTTTTAATTTGCATTTCCCTAATTACTAATGATGTTGAACACTTTTTGAGATGTTTCTTGGCCATTTTTATTTCTTCCTTTGAGAACTCTCTGTTTAGATCTTTAGCCCATCTTTTAATTGGGTCATTTTGATTTCTTCTTTGTTTTTTGAGTTCTTTATATATATTCTGGATGTTAATATATTCTGGACCCCTGTCAGATGTGTCACTGGTGAAGTTTTTCCCACTCTGTGGATTTTCTCTTCACTTTTTTGATTGTTTCTTTTCCTATAGAGAAGCTTTTTAGTTTAGTGAGGTCCCACTTGTTGATTGCTGACCTTAATTCCTGAGCAACTTCTGTCTGATTTAGAAAATCTTTTCCTACACCTCTATCTTGTAAGTTACACCAATATTTTCTTTTAATAGTTTTAGGGTTTCCTGTTTCACATTGAGGTCTTGGATCCATGTGGAGTTGACTTTTGTGCAAGCTAAAAGATAAGGATCTAGTTTCATTCTTCTACAGGTGGAGATCCAGTTTTGCCAGCGCCATTTGCTGAAGAGGCTGTCTTTCCTCCGTTGTGTGTTCTTGGCATCTTTGTCAAATATCAGATGGCTGAAATTGAGTGTACTCAGATTTGGGTCTTCAAAGATGTTCCTTTGATCCATGTGTCTATTTTTGCGCCAGTACCATGCTGCTTTTATGACTATCACTCTGTAGTATACTTTGAGATCTGGTATAGTAATCCACCCAGCGTTTCTCTTTGTGCTCAATGTTACTTTGGCCATCTGGGGTCTGTTGTGCTTCCATATGAATTTAACGATTTTTTTTTTCTAATTCTGTGAAGTATGTCATAGGGACTTTGATTGGGATTGCATTGAATATATATATCGCTTTTGGTAGGATGATCATTTTCACAATATTAATTCTTTCAGTCCATGAGCATGGGAGGTCCTTCCATCTGCTGGTGTCTTCCTCAATCTCTTTATTTAATGATTTAAAATTTTAATTGTAGAGATCTTCGGTGTCTTTGGTCAGATTTATTCCAAGATATTTTTTTTTTCGTTTTCGTTGTTGCAGCAATTGTGAATGGGAGCATTTCCCTGTATTCTTTCTCCAATTGTTTGTTATTAGCATATAGAAAGGCTACTGATTTTTGTAGATTGAGTTTATAACCTTCCACCATACTGAAAGTGTTGAACAGTTCTAGGAGTTTTCTGGTGTAACTTTTGGGATCTCTTAGGTATAGTATCATATCATCTGCAAAAAGGGATACTTTGCTCTGCTTCACTGGGACTACAGGACCTGCAGGCCTCTCTCCCACCCACAGGTCTCTCTCCCCAGGGCACTGCTCCTGGGCCTGGCCCTGCCCTCACATCCCTCTGCTTCCCTGGGCCTGCAGGACCCACAGGCCTCTCTCCCACCCACAGGCCTTTCTCCGGGACCAACCCAGCTCCTCAGTGCAGTTCCCAGGAGTCCTTGGGGCCGATTCCTGCCCCCATCAGCCTTTGCATCTCTGGGTGGCATGGCCACCAGCTGCCCTAGACCAGCATCTTTCCTGGGCCCAGCTCCCAGGCCAGTCCAACCCCCAAATTCCTGAGACAAAAATCTTTCCTGGAGGGATCCAGACCTTAGGAAAAAGCCTGAGAGCATCTGATCCTCATCTGACTTGGGCCTCTGTGGGAACTCCTGAAGACAAAAGCAATTGGCCACTCCAGTATAAAATCAAAAGAGAGAACCAGAAGCTTAGATGAACCAGCTTTTCATGACCAAAAAGTAAACCACAAAGGCACATAAAGTTTACAAAAAGAAGCAGACCTAAACTTGAAGGCTTGAGTCTCACACAAGAATCAGAAAGTACAAAAGAAATTCACATGGCAAAATCACAGAGAAAAAATAATTACATGAAAAAACGAAATACCATATCTTGACAAAACAACAATAGTCCTCTAGAGGAGTACAATGAGAACCCCCTAGTTATAATGCAGGGCATGGAACTCAAAAGAACAATTATAAACATGATAAAAGAATTCAGTGAATTTAAAGAACACACAA
>NW_008356458.1:3162893-3163328 GCF_000622305.1 Nannospalax galili
TGCGAATTAGACAACTCGAGCAAAGATTATGAAAAATTTAAGAAATCACAAGTATGGAATATGCAGGAATTGTGTGACACCATAAAAAAACCAAACTTATGAATCATAGGCATACAGGAAGGAGAAGAATCCCAAGATAATGGCATGGACCAGATCTTCAACAGAATCGTGGAAGAAAACTTCCCAAAATTAAAGAAAGACATGCCCATACAAATACAAGAAGCATATAGAACACCAAACAGACAGGACCAGAAAAGAAACTCTCCAGGGCACATCACAGTAAAAACACTAAACATACAAAACAAGGAAACAATACTGAAAGCTGCAAAAGAGAAACAACAAGTCACATATAAAGAAAAAATTAGGATTAGCTGACTTCCCAGTGCAAACTATGAAAGCCAGAAGAGCCTGGACCAAAGCATTCCCAGTTTTAAA
>NW_008356458.1:3164234-3165150 GCF_000622305.1 Nannospalax galili
GAACACATGGAGATTAAACAACACACTCCTGAATGATGAATGGGTCAAAAGAGAAATTAAGAAAGAAATAAAAGTATTCCTGGAATTAAATGAAAAGGACAATACAATACAACAAAACCTCTGGGACATGCTGAAAGCAGTTCTTAGAGGGAAGTTTATAGCTCTAAGTGCCTACATCAAAAAATCGGAAATAACACAAATAAATGACTTAACATTGCTACTCAAGACACTTGAAAAGCAAAAGCAAATGAAACCCAAACCCAGCAGACAAGAAGAAATAACAAAAATCAGAGCAGAAATTAATGAAATACAAACAAAGGAAACAATACAAAGAGTCAACGAATCCAAGAGCTGGTTCTTTGAAAAGATAAACAAAATTGATACACCTTTAGCCCAGTTAACCAAAAGAAAGAAAGAGCACCTCCAAATCAACAAAATCAGAGATGAAAGGGGAAACATCACAACAGACACCAGAAAGATACAGAACATTATAAGGGAATACTTTAAAAACCTATATGCTACTAAATTTGAAAACCTAAAAGAAATGGATGCATATCTAAAGGGATGGGAACCACCCAAACTAAATCAATGAGATTAACAGCTTTAACAGACCCATAACACAAAAAGAAATTGAAACAGTAATACAAAACCTCCCGACTAAAAAAAGCCCAGGACCAGATGGATTTACAGCAGAATTCTATGAGACATTTAAATAAGATCTACATCCAATACTACTTAATTTACTCAAAAACATAGAAATGAGGGAGAACTTCCATATTCCTTTTCTGTGAAGCCAGCATCACTCAATACCAAAGCCAGGTAAAGATACAACCCAAAAAGAAAACTATAGACCCATTTAATGAACATAGATGCAAAAATTCTCAACAAGATACTTGCAAACCACATACAGACACAC
>NW_008356458.1:3165329-3166074 GCF_000622305.1 Nannospalax galili
TCTCTCCTTAAGATATGATGGAGATGTTGGCATCTTTCCTGGGTAAGTCCTGTGGTGCCCACTGCATCTTGACTCTCCCAGCCTCCTTAATAAGACAAGAGAAGGAAATTAAAGGAGCAATAATTAGAAAAGAAGAGAGCAAATTTTCCCTTTTTGTAGACGATGTGATATATCTAAGAGATGCCAAAAATTCTACCAGAAAACTTCTAGAAATTATTAACACATTCAGTAAAGTGGCAGGTTACAACATGGATCTACAAAAGTCTGTAGCCTTTCTATATACCAATAACAAGCAATCAGAGAAAGAGTACATGGAAATACTCCCCTTCACAATAGCTGCAAAAAATAAAATAAAATATCTCAGAATAAACCTGACCAAAGACATTAAAGACCTCTACAATGGAAATTTTAAAATCTTTAAAGAAAGAAATTGAGGAAGACATCAGAAGACGGAAGGGCCTCCCATTCTCATCGATTGGAAGAATTAATATTGTGAAAATGACCATCCTACTAAAAATAATTTATAGATTCAATACAATGCATTCAAAATCCCCTGACATTTTTCATAGAATTGGATAAGTCTTTCCTAAGATTCATATGGAAGCACAAAAGACCTCGATAGCCAAAACAACCCTGAGCACTAAGAGCAGTGCCAGGGGGATTACTCTACAGATTGTAAGCTGTATTACAGAGCTATAGTCATAAAAACAACATGGTACTGGCACAAAAATAGACCCATAGATCA
>NW_008356458.1:3166569-3168838 GCF_000622305.1 Nannospalax galili
AACCACATGGCAGCTAACAACTGTCCATAACTCCAGTTCCAGGGGATCAGACAGTCTCTTCTGTCCTCCATGGGTATTGCATGACATGGGTACACTTACGTATATGGAGGCAATACACGCATACACATAAAACTTAAAAAAATAATAAATAAAAAAACAACTAAGACTGAACAGACCAAATGACCTGGTTATACCATTCCTTGGCATATATCCAAAGGACTCATCCTATTGTGGAGAGACTTATACAACCATGTTTGTTGCTGCTCTTTTCACAATAGCTAAGAAATGGAAGCAACTTAAGTGCCCCTCAACTGAGAAGTGGTTAACAAAAATGTGTTATATTTACACAATGGAGTTCTATTCATCAGTAAAGAAAAATGAAATAATGAAATTTGCAGGTAAATGGCTGGAACTGTAGAAACTTATACTAAGTGAAATAACACAGACTCAGAAAAAAATTGACATATATTATCCCTCATATGTGGATCCTAGAACCATACTCTGATAAGTGAGTATGTATCCAGACATAACTACAGGAACCAGGATAATGGAAAGGAAGCAGGGAGGTAAAGGTAAAGAACCTGAAAGAGAAGAACAGTAGGAAATAGGCCTTAGTAAGGGAGATATGGATAAAAATTGGGTTAGTTTAAGGGAGAGAGGAGGGAAGTATATACAAGGAACCTAGGGGATAAAGGGAAAGATGGAGCTCAAGAGAGTAGGACCATAGAAGAAGGGCATTAGTTAGGGAGAAAGGGTGGAAATAGGGGTACCTTAAGTGGGAAAACCTTGATGGAGGGGTGAGATAATGAGGGAGATAAACAATGCCTAGCTAGTTTTGAAAACCAGAGGGAACCATATTACTCCTACAACCTACTGACAAATTATACATAGCAGATCAAGAAATATATGTCTACGTAAGGTTTATCTGAGAACAACTGGTCTTTGCCCAAGATTTATCTACATGATACACAGTTGTTGGAAGTTCCAGATTGCTGGAACTGGCCTTCTTGGGTGTTTAACATACTTTGAGGCCCATAATAATTTGGTCATAGCGAGATAAAGGACATGTATTGCTCCTTGCCCTCCTAGGTCGACTAGTTCCACGGGACTATGAACATCTCTCTTAAAGGTCCTATAATGGTGGTGGATCACCTGTCCTCTTGATCAAGGAGGCTGAGGAGACCTCACCAGATGGACTTGAACCACTGTCCAGTCTACAAAGAGGAGGGCCAACAGAGAGGAATCATTTCCTCCATGCTTCCAAGCTAAGCCAACCATGGTCGAGCAGGACCTTTGAGTTATCTTCACATGGGTGGAACTGGTAAAAGAAAGGAGACAGTGGCTCCTCCCAAGCCCATGTGACCCCTGAGGAACATATCCTCAAACGACCTTAAGAGTAAAAGTAAATTGGTTTATCTGGACCAACTGTATGGCCTTAAACACCCAAAAAGAAAGTATAACCAAAGATTAAGGGGGCCAATGTAATTTCTTAGGAGTCCATATGCATAGCTAAAGGCTACATGGCATGCAACAATGCCAGACAGGCGATACCTTCTTTTGAGTTTTTGGCCAGGTTGGCCAAAGGGACTCCCAGATAGTAACCCAGCATAGAGCTGGGAAGGTGAGCAGTGGACCCCAATCTTGTCTAAAGGAGTACTGACAACTGATTCCTTCTGGATGGGGAACAGCTGACCCTCCTGGAACAGGGACCTCTGGATGGGCAGGCTAGGTTCACCCAAAGGGCAAGTAATGGGGAATGGCTGGGGGTGCCGACAACACATCAGACAGTAGCAAGGATATCAGAGTATGGGGGCTCTGGTCGGGGGAGGGAGGCTATGGGAGGGTTCTATCTGGGAAGTGGGTGTATAGTCGAATGAGATGGTTTCGGATGTTCTGTGTGATACACACACACACACACACACACACACACACAATCATCAGTTTTTTAAAGGACATGTTATATTTGAGGAGAAAGCATGGAAATTTGTGTCATGCTGATTGGTGGAGGTGATAAACAATACCATTGAAATCTGCCTGATGACTTTATGGACATACACAGGCACCAGGTATCCAAGTGCAACAGATTACAACTAGTAATAAACAGATACATACAGATTAGAGATGCAAGCGCCAACATCTCAGTGTTGGTATCAAAAACAATGAGTCTTTCTGCAAGGAACAATATATTCTAAAATGAAATGGAGATCTTTTTTAAAGGTTAAAATCTCATCCAATTTTATCTCGTACAGGGCTTATACTGAGTTCAATA
>NW_008356458.1:3168967-3171319 GCF_000622305.1 Nannospalax galili
AAACATTACCATTGAAATCTACCTGATGACTTTATATCCATGCTCAGGTGCCAAGGAGCTCAGAAAGTAACCAACCGTGACTAGTAATAATCTTATATAGAGAGATTAGAAATATATGTGAAAACATCTTAATGTCAATTGCATTAAAATTGAAGTTTTCTGCATGAAACTCTGTATTTTAATAATGAAATGGAGATCTTTTTTAAAGGTTAAAACCTCATTTAATTTTATGTCTTAGGGTTTATACTGAGTACAATATTGTATAACTGTAATAATTCAACCCTAAACCTAAAAATGTATACCAAATTTTGTGAGAGATGCAGCCTGGCTCAGAAAATTGTTGTTGAATATGTCGATGCTGAGGTAATGAGATGCTTCTTTTGGGTGTGTGGCTATTAAATAATTTTTTTAAAGGCAAAAAAATTAGCATGTGGAATGTTGTTACAATTTCCCTTCCTTTATTATTCTCATGTAAGTCTAAAGGTTTTAATAAGGTCATTCCTAATTATAGTATACATTAATTAAGAAACATTGACCATGTGAAATCATGTTCTGAAATTGACCTAGATGTAGTGAATTCTTAATAAAGATGTATTGTTCAAAAAAAAAAAAAAAAAAAGGGGAAGTTTTACCCTTTTTTTTCCAATTAGTACTCCTTTAATTTCCTTCTCCTGTCTTGAAACTCCCCAGCAAAAGTTTCAAGCACCGTGTTGAAAAGGAGTGGAGATAGTGGACAGACATACTTGTCTGGTTCCTTATTTTAATGGGGGTGCTTCCAGTTTTTCTACATTTAGAATGATATTGGCTGTGGGTTTATTGTATATAGCTTTAATTATGTTGAGGTATGTTCCCTCTAGTCCAATTCCCTCTAGGACTTTGAACATAAATGCATGCTGAATTTTGTCAAAGGCCTTCTCTGCATATATTGAAATGATGATGTGGTTTTCTTTGAATCCATTTATATGACTAATGACATTTATTGACTTGTGTATATTGAACCAATAAAGCCTACTTGATCATGGTGAATGATCTTTTTGATGTGTGTCTATATACAGTTTGCAAGTATTTTGTTGAGAATTTTTGCGTCTATGTTCATTAAGGATATGGGTCCATAGTTGTTTTTTTTTTCTTTCTTTCTTTTTTTTTTCTTTCTGTTCCTTTACCTGGTTTGGGCATTAGAGTAATGCTGGCTTCATAGACGGAATTTGGGAGTTCTTTCTCTGTTTCTATCATTTTGAATAATTTAAGTAGTATTGGTTGAAGGTCTTTTTTAAATATCTGGTAGAATTCTGCTGTAAATCCGTCTGGGCCTGGGCTTTTTTTAGTTGGGAGGCTTTGTATTACTGTTTCAATTTCCTTATATATTATGGTCTGTTTAAACTGTTGATCTCTTGGTTTAATTTTGGTGGTTCCCATTATTTTAGATATCCATCAATTTCTTTCAGATTTTCAGATTTAGTAGCATAAAGCTTTTTAAAATATTCCCTTATAATGGTCTGGATATTTTGGGTGTCTGTTGTGATGTTTCCTGTTTCATCTCTGATTTTTGTTGGTTTGGATTTGCTCTCTCTTTCTTTTGGTTCACTGGCTTAGCGGTCTGTCTATCTTGTTTAGCTTTTCAAAGAACCAGCTCTTAGATTCATTAATTCTTTGTATTGTTTTCTTTATTTCTATTTCATTAATTTCTGCTCTGATTTTTATAATTTGTCCTGTTCTGCTGGGTTTGGGTTTCATTTGTTCTTGGCTTTCCAATGTCTTGAGTTGCAATGTTAGGTCAATTATTTGGGCTCTTTCTAATTTTTTTTTTTTTTGGTCATTTTGGGAAAGGGTCTCCCTGTAGCCCCAGCTGTCCTGGAACTCACTATGTAGACCAGGCTGGCCTTGAACTCACAGAGATCCACCTGCCTCTGCCTCCTGAGTCCTGGGTTTAAATGCATGTGCCAGCATGCCCAGCCTCTAATTTTTTAATGTAGGCACTTTGAACTATAAACTTCCCTCTTAGACCTCTTTTAAAGTGTCCCAGAGGTTGTGTTGTGTTGTATTGTCCTTTTTGTTGAATTCCAGGAGTTCTTTTATTTCTTTCTTAATTTCTCCTTTGACCCACTCATTGTTTAGGAGTGTGTTGTTTAATGGCTATGAGTTCGTGTTGTGACTAGAGTTTCATCCAGTGTTGATTTTGAGATTTATTGCTTTGTGGTCCCATAGAGTACATGGAATTATTTCTTTCTTTATTTTTTTTTTTGTATTTGTTGAGGTTTGTTTTGTGGGCCAGTATGTGATCAACTTTTGAAAAAGTTCCATGGGGTGCTGAGTAGAAAGTGTATTCTTTGGTGCTTGGGTGGAATATCCAAA
>NW_008356458.1:3171898-3176233 GCF_000622305.1 Nannospalax galili
TGAGATGAGTTTCTTGCAGACAACAAAAAGATGGGTTTTGTTTCTTAATCCATTCACCTAGCCTGTGTCTTTTGACTGGGTAGTTCAGTCCATTGATATTTAAGGTTATTATTGAAAGGTGTGTATTGGTTGCCATCATTTTGATTGCTGTTTGTGTTCTTTGTCTAATTTTATGTTTTCTCAATTATACCTTTATTTTCTTTTGTTGTCCCTGGGGTGTAGTTGTTTCTCTCTCTGCTCTCTGTATTGCTTTAAGTATTCTTTGAAGGGCTGGTTTTGTGGACATGTATTCTTTCAGGCTTTTCATGTCATGGAAGATTTTTTTTTTCCCCCTCAACTATAGTAGATGTTTTTCCTGGGTAAATTATTCTGGGCTGGCATCTATTGTCATTTAGAACTAGAAATACCTTGGCCTTCTGCCTTCCATAGTTTGCATTGATGTCAGCTGTAATTCTGATGAGCTTTCCTTTGTATATGACTTGTTGTTTTTCTTTTGCTGCTTTCAGTATTGTCTCTTTGTTCTGTACATTTACTGTTTTTACTATGATGTGCCGTGGAGTTTCTTTTCTGATCCCATTTGGTGTCCTATGTGCTTCCTGTGTTTGTATGGGGATGTCTTTCCTTAATTTTGGCAAATTCTTTTCTCCAATCCTGTTTAAGATCTGGTCAACACCATTAACTTGAAATTCTTCTCCTTCCTCTATGCCTATGATATGTAGATTTGGTCTTTTTTTGGTGTCCCATGTCTCTTGCATATTCCATTCCTGTGTTTTAAAAAATTTTCCATACTCTTTGCTTGAGTGGTCCAATTCTTCATCTTTATCCTCCAGTGTTATTATTGTTTTCCATTTCATTCATTCTACCGGCGAGGCTTTCCCCTGTTGTTTCAATCAAGTTGGCTTAGTGAGTTTTTCACTTCCTTCTTCATTTCTGCCTGAGTTTTCTTCAATGTCTCTATCTCTTTTGGGAATTCATTCAGTTTATCCTTATCTTCTTTTACTTCTTTGATTTGTTTGTTCGTGTGTTCTTTAAATTCATTGACTTCCTTGATCATGTTTATGATTGTTCTTTTAAATTCGGTGTCCTGGGTTATTTCTAAGGGGTTCTTGTAGAACTTGTCTGCAGGACTGGTGGAGTTTGGTGATAGTATTTTGGCTTTCCATTTTGTTATTTCATTGTGATTTTTGGCATGTGAATTTCTTTTGTCATTTGTGATTCTGATATGAGAATTAAGTTGAAGTATGTATTATTCTGTTTGTATTATTGGTGTGCCTTGGTCCTTTTCTTATTGGTTATATAAAGTTGGTTGGTCTAGGTTTCAGGTTCTCCCAGGTTTTATTTTGGAGAGAACTGATGGCTTCAGATTAGTTACTGAGGAGTACCCACAGAAGCCCAAGTCAGGTTCCAGTCAGGTGCACTCAGGCATCCTTTTAAGGCTTGGATCCCTACTAGTGGGAACTCAGAGCAAAATTTGTGAAGATCCCTGAGAGGGGGGCTGATTTTGGGACTCTCAGTCTGCTGAGTTCTCAGCCCCTATACCAGAGGGAGGTCGGAACAGGCACTCTCTGGTGGTCTGCTGAGATCCCACTGCTACAGAGATGGTGGTCGGAACCTACCCTCTCAGGCTGTCTGCTCAGATCTTAGCCTTATCCTCAGCACTCCTGTTTTTATAGTTCCTGTATCTTTTCATGGCTGGTTCTTACCTGTTGAAGCTCACCTTTGCATTCTCCCCTAGTAGCCTTGTAATTTTCAGTTAAGAGGAAAGACAGACTAACTTACTAGGCTATAGCAGCTTGGGCAGAATTCTGCCTGACATAAATGAGAACTCTATGCTTACATTTGGGGATGTTTTTATTTGTTGTTGACCTAGAAGTAGAGAGAGACTGCAAGCTGCCTGTGCAGTGCATAAGGGTTGTGTAGGTATAAATAACAACTGTAACCAAATTTTAACTTGTCAGATACTTGGACAGAATTGATGTTTTACAATATTTCAGAACATCTCTCCTTAGCAGAACTTCTATACTGCTTGATATGTTACTCATCAGAAAAATCTGAACAAAGGACAGTACCACCAGTCTCCCAAATTTCTTGGTGTTCATCTCGATTTTGGGAGGAGCTTTTTCTGGGAAGTGATTCTTGTTTTGCAGAGACACCTTAAACTCATCCAGGCTTTTCTTTCTGAATAGAAAAAGCTCATGTAACAAACACCCAGGCTTGTCATGTGTGTATGTTTATATGCTTATATTCTGTGACCTGTGTATTTCACCACACTCTCCACGTCAAGTCCTTCTGTTTAGATCATGCTCCAGTGCTTTCACTGGGAGCAGCTTTTCCCAATACTTGAGACTCTTTCTGTCATTCTAAGCTCCCAGGTACTTGATCTCTATTTCCCTCCTGGGCCTTTTTATTTTCTTAACCCACAAGAGTAGCTAGAATGTAAGAAATGTTCACAGAATATTTGTTGAGTGAGGTAATTCATACACATTTTGTGTTTGAAGATTGCAGGTTACTGCTCAGGAGAAACTAATGTTTTATACCTCTCGGCGGATTACATCTTTTCTGAATTGGCATATTGCTTTGAGAGACCCTTTTGGTGTACAGGGGTGTGTGAGGACCACGTAGAACTGTATTAACTACTCTTGTGGTGTTTGTGCTGTTCTTTACGGCACTCTAGAGGACACACAACTTGGGAGCTTGTCAGTGTTATGTGAGAGAGTAGAAGTTAGAATACGGTAGTGAAACACTTGCTTTCATGTGGCACCAGTGGCCCTGTGATGTAGCACAAGGTGGGGGCTCCTGAGCACCCTCCTGTTTACTGTTTCTTGAGTATGTACAAAACACGGAACATCTGTGTGTCTGTTTCCTCTTCTGTAGATTAGGTATAAAAATACCTGCTCTGGGAGGCTGGGAGATAGCTTCATGCAAACATGAAGATCTGAATTCAACCCCCAGATAGATGTAAAAACCTGGGCGTGGTGGTGTGTGCTTGTAATCCTAGCAAGGGGGAATGGGAGACAGGTGGATTCCTGGAGCTCACTAGCCAGTCAGCCTATCTTAATGGATGAGCTCCCAGGTCCCAGTGAGGGAGCTTGTCAGAAAATAAAACAAAACAAAACTAGAAACAAAAACCCAAGATGGATAGCTCTGAGGAACACTCAAGGCTGACCTTGGGTCTCTGTATACTGGTTCATATACATACATCCACAGGTGACCTCCCCCCCAAAAAAAATCTGCTTTGGGTCATTTGCCACGAAGTAATATAATGGTAAATACTTGCAAAATGTCATAGAGATAAAAACAAAACAAAACAAAACAAAACAAAAAACCAAGGAGGGGGAGTCATTTACCCCTCCCATCCAATCAGTCATCCTTAGCTGCATGTGGGGGAGGTGCTAAGGATATATAAGTGGAAAAGGGCCATGAGGACCTCTCGGCCAGGAAGTCATAGGATCTGTATTTGAGTGTGGACTTTCCAACGCAGTTGTAAATGAGAGGGCACCCACTCTTCTGTAAATAACCCCCCGCCCTATGCTCTGTTAGCAAGCCCAATAAACTTTTTAGGATTTTCCAACAAAAAAAGAAAGAAAGAAAAAACAAACAAACAAACAAACAAACAGAGCTATTGGAAACCTCTGTTATTCCTCCAAAGTTGACCCCATGTTGGCAAAACCTTTGGTTTGTGATTTCTTATTCCTATTTTCCCTGCCTTAAGCTTCATTTTGTGTGTGTGTGTGTGTGTGTGTGTGTGTGTGTGTGTGTGTTATATGTAACCTGTTTCAAGTTATTTCTGGAAAAATGTGTTAAAAATTGCCTCTCTTTGGAATAAAAAAAAGAAAGAAAAAATCATCAAGATAATAGGGTGGGGTTCTGAACCATAAGGTGATTTGGCTCTTCAGGGGACATTTAGCCTTGTCAGGAGACATTTTTGCCACACCTGTTGGTCTTGGGGTAAGGTACTGCTGGCATGCAGTGTGGAGGCCAGGGCTGATGTTCAGCATGCTGCAATGCTGAGGAAAAAAGTCCCACCATAAAGAACTATCTGCTTCAAATGCTAGTGACGCTAGGGTTCAGGAACTTGGTGCTAGAGTCAGTTTCCCAAGCTCTGTGAGGCTTATTTCTTTGAGGAGATTGACCTAATTGATTTGTTTGTTTTTTTGCGGGGTGGGCTGGGCAGACAGAGATCTTTGTCCTCAGGCTGGGGCAGACTTTAACTTTAAAATGTTTTAAAAAATTACATCTGTACATCTGCCTGCCTATCTATCTATCTATCTATCTATCTATCTATCTATCTATCTATCTATCTATCTATCTATCTATCATCTATCCATCCATCTA